>NC_060185.1:98512135-98554635 GCF_021184085.1 Oncorhynchus gorbuscha | reverse complement strand
GAAACCATATATCCTGTGGCTGCATTTATTGTAGCTGGGGATTTTAACAAGGCAAATTTGAGAACAAGGCTACCCAAATTCTATCAGCATATTGATTGCAGCACTCGTGCGGGTATTACGCTGGACCACTGCTACTCTAACTTCCGCAATGCATACAAGACCCTCCCTTGCCCTCCCTTCCCCTCTCTTCAGCCAATGCGACCACAACTCCATCTTTCTCCTATCGTCCAGTAACTCAAACAGGATGTACCAGTGACTAGAACCATTTAACACTGGTCTGACCAATCGGAATCCATGCTTCAAGATTGTTTTGATCTCATGGACTGGGAAATGTTCGGGGCAGCCTCAGAGAATAACATCGATCTATATGCTGACTCGGGGAGTGAGTTGATAAGGAAGTGCATTGGAGATGTTGTACCCGCTGTGACTATTCAAACCTACCCTAACCAAAAACAATGGATGGATGGCGGCATTTGCGCAAAACTGAAAGTGCATCATCGTATATAAGAGGACTGGGAATAGGGCCGAAAGTAAACAGTGTAGTTATTCCCTCCACAAGGCCATCAAACAAGCTAAATGTCAGTATAGATAAAGTGGAGTGTCAATTCAACGGCTAAGACACGAGACATATGTTACAGACGAAAAAAAGAAAACCAGCCACGTCCCGGACATCGACATATTGCTTCCAGACAAACTAAACACCTTCTTCTCCCGCTTTGAGGATAATACAGTGCCACCGACACGGCCCACTACCAAGAACTGAAGGCCCCCCTTCTCCTTCTCTGTGACCGACATGACATTTTAACGTGTTTTAACTAGTTGGATATAGGGGGCACTCTTTTCATTTTTGGATGAAAAACGTTCCCGTTTTAAACAAGATATTTTGTCACGAAAAGAAGCTTGACTATGCATATAATTGACAGCGTTGGAAAGAAAACACTCTGACGTTTCCAAAACTGCAAAGATATTGTCTGTGAGTGCCACAGAACTGATGTTACAAGCGAAGCCCAGATAAAAAATCCAATCAGGAAGTGTCGCATTTTTTAAAACTGCCTCATGCCAATGACTCCTTATATGGCTGTGAAGGAGCTAGGAGTCAGCTTACGTTTTCCACATTTTCCCCAAGGTGTCTACAGCTTTGTGACGTCTTTTTAGGCATTTCCATTGGAGAATGGCTGTAAGAGACCATATAGGGCGCGTGGACGCATGGTGTCTGCTGGAGAAAACCTTGCGTAAAATACTGAGGTAGCCATTTTTCCAATCGTTTCTTATGAGAAACCAACTGCCTCGACGGATATATTATCGAATAAAAAACCCTTGAGGATGGATCCTAAACAACGTTTGCCGTGTTTCTGTTGATATTATGGAGTTAATTTTGAAAAAAGTTTGGTGTTACAGTTAAGTATTTTTTCGGCCGATTTCTCAGCCAAGCAGGATGAACAAACGGGACGTTTTTCGCCTTCAAAAATATTATTTTGGGAAAAAAGGAACATTTGCTATATAACTGGGAGTCTCCTGAGTGAAAGCATTTGAAGTTCTTCAAAGGTAAATTATTTAATTTGGTTGCTTTTCTTATTTTTGTGAAAAATGCTGCCTGCTGCCAGCAGAGCTAGCATAGGATTATGCCATGATAAACTTAAACAAATGCTTGTCTAGCGTTGGCTGTAACGCATATTTTGAAAATCTGAGATGACAGTGTTGTTAACAAAAGGCTAAGCTTGTGTTTGAATATATTTATTTCATTTCATTTGCAATTTTCATGAATAGGAAAAGTTACGTTATGGTAAGGCTGAGGCTATGATTACTCTCCCGGATACGGGATTGCTCGTCGCTAGAGGTTAACCGTCGCAAGTCTGCTGGCCCAGACGACGTCCCTAGCCACGTCCTCAGAGTATGCACAGGCCAGCTGGCTGGTGTGTTTACGGACATATTCAATTACTCTCTATTCCAGTCTGCTGCCTCCACACACAACCTCTCACTCGACGTCAACATAGCAAAGGAGATGATCGTGGACTTCGGGAAACAGCAGAGGGAGCACCCCCCTATCCACATCGAAGGGACTGTAGTGGAGAAGGTGGAAAGTTTTAAGTTCCTCAGCTTACACATCACAGACAAACTGAACACAGACAGCGTGGAGAAGAAGGCGCAACAGAACCTCCTCAAACTCAGGAGGCTGAAGAATTTTTGCTTGTCACCTAAAACCCTGACAAACTTTTACAGATGGGCAACTGCACCGCCTACAACTGCAGGGCTCTCCAGAGGGTGGTGCATTCTGCACAACACATCACCGGGGGCAAACTACCTGCCCTCCAGGACACCTACAGCACCCGATGTTAAAGGAAGGCCAAATAGATCATCAAGGACAACAACCCCCCGAACCACTGCCTGTTCACCCCACTACCATCCAGAAGGCGAGGTCAGTACAGGTGCATCAAAGCTGGGACCGAGAGACTGAAAAATAGCTTCTATCTCAATGCCATCAGACAGCAATCACTAGCTCAGAGAGGCTACTGCCTACATAGAGACACACTAGTCACTTTAATAAGGTTTACATATCTTACATTACTCATCTTGTATGTAGACTCAGCAACAACAACAAAAATGTCCCTTTTTTAGGACCCTGTCTTTCAAAGATAATTCAGTAAAATCCCAATAACTTCACAGATCTTCATTGTAAAGCATTTAAACACTGTTTCCCACACTTGTTCAATGAACCATGAACAATTAATGAACATGCACCTTGGGAACAGTCGTTAAGACACTGACAGCTTACAAACATTAGGCAATTAAGGTCCCAGTTATGGAAACTTAGGACACTAAAGAGGCATTTCTATTGACTCTGAAAAACACCAAAAGAAAGATGCCCAGGGTCCCTGCTCAGCTGCGTGAACGTGCCTTTAGGCATGCTGCAAGGAGGCATGAGGACTGCAGATGTGGCCAGGGCAATAAATTGTAATGTCCATACTGTGAGATGCCTAAGACAGTGCTACAGGGAGAAAGGATGGACAACTGATTGTCCTTGCAGTGGCAGACCATGTGTAGCAACACCTGCACAGGATCGGTACATCCGAACATCACACCTGCGGGACAGGTACAGGAACAATCCCTCCATCAGTGCTCAGACTGTGCGCAACAGGCTGAGAGAGGCTGGATTGAGGGCTTGTAGGCCTGTTGTAAGGCAGGTCTTCACCAGACATCACCGGCAACAACATCATATATGGGCACAAACCCACTGTCGATGGACCAGACAGGACTGGCAAAAAGTGCTCTTCACTGTCAAGTCGCGATTTTGATTCACGTTTATTGTCAAAGGAATGAGTCTCATACCGAGGCCTGAACTCTGGAGCGGAATCGATTTGGAGGTGGAGGGTTCGTCCTGGTCTGGGGCGGTGTGTTACAGCATCATCGGACTGAGCTTGTTGTCATTGCAGGAAATCTCAATGCTGTGCGTTACAGGGAAGACATCCTCCTCCCTCATGTGGTATCCTCCCTGCAGGCTCATCGTGACATGACCCTCCAGCATGACAGTGCCACTGCGTTCTGTGTGTGATTTCCTGCAAGACAGGAATGTCAGTGTTCTGCCATGGCCAGCTAAGAGCCCGGATCTCAATCCCATTGAGCACGTCTGGGACCTGTTGGATCCGAGGGTGAGTGCTAGGGCCATTCCCCCCAGAAATGTCTGGGAACTTCCAGGTGCCTTGTTGGAAGAGAGGGGTAACATCTCACAGCAAGAACTGGCAAATCTGGTCCAGTCCATGAGGTGGAGATGCACTGCAGTACTTAATGCAGCTGGTGGCCACACCAGATACTGATACTATTGATACTATTGCACCTTGCCTATGCCGCTCGGCCATCGCTCATCCATATATTAATATGTAAATATTCTTATTCATTCCCTTTAGATGTTGTCTTTCTTCCTGGGAAGGAACAAAACGCTCATCCATATATTAATATGTAAATATTCTTATTCATTCCCTTTAGATGTTGTCTTTCTTCCTGGGAAGGAACAAAACGCAGCATCGTTATAGTTCATGGTTCTTTAATAAGAACTCAAACAAACTACAAAAAAATAAACGTGAAAACCGTAACAGTCCTAACTGGTGAGTAAAACACAAAGACAGGAAACAATCACCCACAAAATACACAAAGAATATGGCTGCCTAAATATGGTTCCCAATCAGAGACAACAATAAACACCTGCCCCTGATTGAGAACCAATCTAGGCAACCATAGACTTACCTAGACACCTGAACTGAACACAACCCCATAAATCTACAAAAACCACTAGACAAGACAAAACACATTCATCACCCATATCACACCCCGGCCTAACCAAAATAATAAAGAAAACAAAGATAACTAAGGCCAGAGCGTGACAGATGTGTGTGTATTAGGTAGTTGTTGGGGAATTGTTAGATTACTTGTTAGATATTACTGCACTGTTGGGAACCAGAAGCACAACATTTCACTACACCCCTTTGAATATCTGCTAACCATGTGTATGTGACCAATCACATTTTATTTGAGTCATTTGATTTGATTTAAAGCTGTGAACTATCTGAGAGACAACGCAGGGGCCTCCTATTCCATCAAAAGGAACATCATTTGACATATCAATTAGGATCTTGCTAAAAAATACTTTAATCAGTTTTTGAACCTATTGCCCTTTATGGTTGTGAACTATGGGTTCTGCTCACCAACCATGAATTCACGGAATGGGACAAACACTAAATCGAGACTGCATGCAGAATTCTGCAAAAATATCTTCTGTGTACAACGTGAAACACCAAATAATGCACGCAGAGCAGAAGTAGGCCGATACCCGCTATTTACATAAATCCAGAACTGAGACGTTAAATTCTACAACCACCTAAAAGGAAATTATTCCCAAACCTTCTATAACAAAACCATCACCTACAGAGTGAGTCCCCTAAGCAAGCTGGTCCTGGGGCTCTGTTCACAAACACAAACAGACCCCACAGAGCCCCAGGACAGCAACACAATTAGACCCAAGAAAATCATGAGAAAACAAAAAGATAATTATTTCAAATTTGTCAAATAATTAACGAAAAACTGAAACAACTGGAATGTTATCTGGCCCTAAACAGAGAGTACACAGTTGGAGAATACCTGACCACTGTGACTGGCCCTAAACAGAGAGTACACAGTTGGAGTATATCTGACCACTGTGACTGACCCTAAACAGAGAGTACACAGTTGGAGAATACCTGACCACTGTGACTGACCCTAAACAGAGAGTACACAGTTGGAGAATACCTGACCACTGTGACTGACCCTAAACAGAGAGTACACAGTTGGAGAATACCTGACCACTGTGACTGACCCTAAACAGAGAGTACACAGTTGGAGAATACCTGACCACTGTGACTGACCCTAAACAGAGAGTACACAGTTGGAGAATACCTGACCACTGTGACTGACCCTAAACAGAGAGTACACAGTTGGAGAATACCTGACCACTGTGACTGACCCTAAACAGAGAGTACACAGTTGGAGAATACCTGACCACTGTGACTGGCCCTAAACAGAGAGTGGCAGAATACCTGACCACTGTGACTGGCCCTAAACAGAGAGTACACAGTGGCAGAATACCTGACCACTGTGACTGACCCTAAACAGAGAGTACACAGTTGGAGAATACCTGACCACTGTGACTGACCCTAAACAGAGAGTACACAGTTGGAGAATACCTGACCACTGTGACTGACCCTAAACAGAGAGTACACAGTTGGAGAATACCTGACCACTGTGACTGACCCTAAACAGAGAGTACACAGTTGGAGAATACCTGACCACTGTGACTGACCCTAAACAGAGAGTACACAGTTGGAGAATACCTGACCACTGTGACTGACCCTAAACAGAGAGTACACAGTTGGAGAATACCTGACCACTGTGACTGACCCTAAACAGAGAGTACACCGTGGCAGAATACCTGACCACTGTGACTGACCCTAAACAGAGAGTACACGGTTGGAGAATACCTGACCACTGTGACTGACCCTAAACAGAGAGTAGACAGTGGCAGAATACCTGACCACTGTGACTGACCCTAAACAGAGAGTACACGGTTGGAGAATACCTGACCACTGTGACTGGCCCTAAACAGAGAGTACACAGTGGCAGAATACCTGACCACTGTGACTGACCCTAAACAGAGAGTACACAGTGGCAGAATACCTGACCACTGTGACTGACCCTAAACAGAGAGGACACAGTTGGAGAATACCTGACCACTGTGACTGACCCTAAACAGAGAGTACACAGTGGCAGAATACCTGACCACTGTGACTGACCCTAAACAGAGAGTACACAGTTGGAGAATACCTGACCACTGTGACTGGCCCCAAACAGAGAGTACACCGTGGCAGAATACCTGACCACTGTGACTGACCCTAAACAGAGAGTAGACAGTGGCAGAATACCTGACCACTGTGACTGGCCCTCAAACAGAGAGTACACCGTGGCAGAATACCTGACCACTGTGACTGACCCTAAACAGAGAGTAGACAGTGGCAGAATACCTGACCACTGTGACTGACCCTAAACAGAGAGTACACAGTGGCAGAATACCTGACCACTGTGACTGGCCCTAAACAGAGAGTACACCGTGGCAGAATACCTGACCACTGTGACTGACCCTAAACAGAGAGTACACAGTGGCAGAATACCTGACCACTGTGACTGACCCTAAACAGAGAGTACACAGTTGGAGAATACCTGACCACTGTGACTGGCCCTAAACAGAGAGTACACAGTTGGAGAATACCTGACCACTGTGACTGACCCTAAACAGAGAGTACACAGTTGGAGAATACCTGACCACTGTGACTGACCCTAAACAGAGAGTACACAGTTGGAGAATACCTGACCACTGTGACTGACCCTAAACAGAGAGTACACAGTTGGAGAATACCTGACCACTGTGACTGACCCTAAACAAGAGTACACAGTTGGAGAATACCTGACCACTGTGACTGACCCTAAACAGAGAGTACACAGTTGGAGAATACCTGACCACTGTGACTGACCCTAAACAGAGAGTACACAGTTGGAGAATACCTGACCACTGTGACTGACCCTAAACAGAGAGTACACAGTTGGAGAATACCTGACCACTGTGACTGACCCTAAACAGAGAGTACACAGTTGGAGAATACCTGACCACTGTGACTGACCCTAAACAGAGAGTACACAGTTGGAGAATACCTGACCACTGTGACTGACCCTAAACAGAGAGTACACCGTTGGAGAATACCTGACCACTGTGACTGGCCCTAAACAGAGAGTACACGGTTGGAGAATACCTGACCACTGTGACTGACCCTAAACAGAGAGTACAGAGTGGCAGAATACCTGACCACTGTGACTGACCCTACACAGAGAGTACACAGTGGCAGAATACCTGACCACTGTGACTGACCCTAAACAGAGAGTACACAGTGGCAGAATACCTGACCACTGTGACTGACCCTACACAGAGAGTACACAGTGGCAGAATACCTGACCACTGTGACTGACCCTAAACAGAGAGTACACAGTGGCAGAATACCTGACCACTGTGACTGACCCTAAACAGAGAGTACACAGTGGCAGAATACCTGACCACTGTGACTGACCCTAAACAGAGAGTGGCAGAATACCTGACCACTGTGACTGACCCTAAACAGAGAGAACACAGTGGCAGAATACCTGACCACTGTGACTGACCCTAAACAGAGAGTACACCGTTGGAGAATACCTGACCACTGTGACTGGCCCTAAACAGAGAGTACACAGTTGCAGAATACCTGACCACTGTGACTGACCCTAAACAGAGAGAACACAGTGGCAGAATACCTGACCACTGTGACTGACCCTAAACAGAGAGTACACAGTGGCAGAATACCTGACCACTGTGACTGACCCTACACAGAGAGTACACAGTTGGAGAATACCTGACCACTGTGACTGACCCTACACAGAGAGTACACAGTTGGAGAATACCTGACCACTGTGACTGACCCTACACAGAGAGTACACAGTTGGAGAATACCTGTCCACTGTGACTGACCCTAAACAGAGAGTACACAGTGGCAGAATACCTGACCATTGTTACTGACACAAAATTAAGGAAAGCTTTGACTATGTACAGACTCAGTGAGCATAGCCTTGCTATTGAGAAAGGCAGCCGAAGGCAGACCTGGCTCTCAGGAGAAGACAGGCTATGTGCACACTGCCCACAAAATGAGGTGGAAACTGACCTTCACTTCCTAACCTCCTGCCCAATGTATGACCATATTAGAGACACATATTTCCCTCAGATTACACAGATCCACAAAGAATTCAAAAACAAATCCAATTTTGATAAACTCCCATATCTACTGGGTGAAATACCACAGTGTGCCATCACAGCAGCCAATTAAAATGGAGCCGGAGAAGAAGGCAGACGCTATGTGCACTGTCGTGACGTGACTGCCATTCATGTGATGACGGTTCTTTTATAAAATCAATTAACTATGTTGAATTATTACAGGATTCAGATAATCATGTAACAATTAACTCATTCGAAATCTTGGGTTACCACGGGAAAATGTATTTAACGAGTTTCCATCTCCTGAAATAAACTCTAAAGATAGAGATATTTATAACATCAATAACAGTCAATTGTTTGTTATTACCTCATCACTCTCATTCTGAACGTTGTTGTCTACGTGAATCTGCACGAACCCTTACCTAAATGATGAATCAGCGATACAAGAAATGACCTAATAATTTATTTACTAACTAAATAATCACACGAAAATACATAAACACAAACAGTATAGGTTGATTTGAATACTAACATAGTGCAATGAAACTGATCCGTCTAAGGGAAGTGATTCGATGTAAGTCTCTGGGGGTCTCTGGAGGTCACAATGGATCCTTCAGAGGTACACATGGTTCTCGGTAGAGTTTCCTGGAATAACAGTATTTCAACGGCTGCAGACTGAATGTTCCGGTCACGCGGAGCGCAACAGGTGAACCCAAGAGCAGACTGAGATGAGAAGACTGGGATGAGGAAACCAAGGTATTTATTGAAACACAGGGGGAATATAGGGTGCAGGCCAGGGTGAGCTTGGGAGGGTTGCAGGAATCAAGGTGCAGAGGCTGAGGCTGGAGCTGGAGCGATGGAAGTAGGGACCTGATAAACAGGTCCGGAGACAAATTCAAGGAAACAGTGGAGTAGGAGGTCCAGGACAGAGTAGCAGGACGAGACGTGGGACTGGAGACAGGGGCCAAAGTCAGAGCGGGCAGAATAAGCAGAGATTACTATCTGGCAGCATGGCAGTGGCAGGGCTGAGTGTTTGTAGAGGTCTTGATTATGGAACAGGTTGCAGCTGGTGGGGATCTGCTCTGCCTCCAGTCTCCGTCCACACACACACACACACACACACACACACACACACACACACACACACACACACACACACACACACACACACACACACACACACACACACACACACACACACACACACACACACACACACACACACACACACACACAGGATGAGGGAGAGAGCACTGGCGGCGTGGTATAGTCTTTATCTTCAGCACTCTAGAGTTTTAGAGGGTCTTACCATTTTCAGGTGTTCTAGTTGTAAACCATTTGTCACGTATTCAGCTCGCGTTGTACGTAGATCTGCAGGTCTGTAGAGATTCCAACCATTTCAACGTGTGCATGATCCTCCCGTTTTCTGGTCTAGGTTTCATAGGTTCCCACCATCTCGTAACGTTCAGCTCCGGCTGTCTGTCGCTCAGGTCTTAACGTACATTTCATTAGCAGTCCATTCATGCTCTCTGGAAAAAAGGGGCGTTCCATAATGTGGACACGAACTCTGAACTCATTTGGGGTGTGGCCACTTACTGACACAAGTTTTGCAAGAAAAACAAAGCTAAACTCACATTGCTTTCTTTTCACAAATAGTTTCATATTTAATCATGTAAGTTTTACAACACACATATGCAAACCTGATTTGTGACCTGCTGCCACAAGAAAAGGGCAATCAGTGAAGAACAAACACCATTGTAAATACAACCCATATTTATGTTTATTTATTTTCCATTTTGTAACTTAACTAGTTCCACATAAAATGAAATTTGAAATGTCTGTATTCTTTTGTAACTCCTACGAGTGTAATGTTTACTCTTAGTTTTATTGTTTATTTCACTTTTGGTTATTATCTATTTCACATGCTTTGGCAATGTTATTAACATATCTTACCCATGCCAATATAGCCCTTTAATTGAATTGAAGTGAATTGAGTGAGAGATTTAGAGAGAAAGAAAGAGAGGGAGGGAGGGAGGGAGGGAGGGAGGGAGGGAGGGAGGGAGGGAGGGAGGGAGGGAGGGAGGGAGGAAGGAAGGAAGGAAGGAAGGAAGGAAGGAAGGAAGGAAGGAAGGAAGGAAGGAAGGGAGGGAGGGAGGGAGGGAGGGAGGGAGGGAGGGAGGGATGTCAGTCGAAAGACTCCTCACCTCTCCCCCGGCTCACACAGGGAGCAAACGTCACAAAGGCTCTTCTCACAGCGTTTTCTGGACAGGGCAGTGTGTGTGTTTCTGTGTGTTTGTGTGACAGGACAGACGCAGTCAGACACACAGCAGATCTTTTCAGTTCCTTTGCCGTGCCGTGACGTGTTTCCCAGGGGACCACGGGACAGCACAACCTGTCACAAAGGATATCGTAAGAAAACCCAAGGACGCATTTCCTGTCTGCATCTCAAACGGTGCCATGTTCCCAACGAAGTGCACTACTTATGACCACTCTAAAATAGGCCTGTGTATGGAATAGAATGTATATGGAATAGGGTGTCATTAGGATTCTAGTGTATATGAGATAGGGTGTGATTAGGATTCTAGTGTATATGGAATAGGGTGTCATTAGGATTCTAGTGTATATGAGATAGAGTGTCATTAGGATTCTAGTGTATATGGAATAGAGTGTCATTAGGATTCTAGTGTATATGGAATAGGGTGTCATTAGGATTCTAGTGTATATGGAATAGGGTGTCATTAGGATTCTAGTGTATATGGAATAGGGTGTCATTAGGATTCTAGTGTATATGGAATAGGGTGTCATTAGGATTCTAGTGTATATGGAATAGGGTGTCATTAGGATTCTAGTGTATATGAGATAGGGTGTGATTAGGATTCTAGTGTATATGGAATAGGGTGTCATTAGGATTCTAGTGTATATGGAATAGGGTGTCATTAGGATTCTAGTGTATATGGAATAGGGTGTCATTAGGATTCTAGTGAATATGGAATAGGGTGTATATGGAATAGGGTGTGATTAGGATTTTAGTTTATATGGAATAGGGTGTATATGGAATAGGGTGTATATGGCTAGGGTGTCATTATGATTCTAGTGTATATGGAATAGGGTGTGATTAGGATTCTAGTGTATATGGAATAGGGTGTCATTAGGATTCTTTTGTATATGGAATAGGGTGTATATGGAATAGGGTGTGATTAGGATTCTAGTGTATATGGAATAGGGTGTCATGAGGATACTAGTGTATATGGAATAGGGTGTGATTAGGATTCTAGTGTATATGGAATAGGGTGTCATGAGGATACTAGTGTATATGGAATAGGGTGTGATTAGGATACTAGTGTATATCGAATAGGGTGAATATCGAATAGGGTGTATATGGAATAGGGTGTATATGGAATAGGGTGTATATGGAATAGGGTGTATATGGAATAGGGTGTATATGGAATAGGGTTTATAGGGAATAGGGTTTATAGGGAATAGGGTGTATATGGAATAGGGTGTATATGGAATAGGGTGTATATGGAATAGGGTGTATATGGAATAGGGTGTCATTGTGTGTCATGGATTCCCCCGGTAGTGCTGCTCATTCAGGACAGCACAAACAGGCCTCCTATAAGGAGCTGTCTGATGTTTGTCATTCAGTACAGCACAAACAGGCCTCCTGTCATGCAGGTGAAAGAGGACCCAAACGCGACTTAACAGAAACAGAGTTTATTAATGTTCAAAACGGAATAACTGAAATCCTCTAGATTTGTAGAGGGGAAAACAACTGGAGAAGCGGCCACAGACTGCAGGTCGCTTCGGGTAGGCGCAGGCCGTAGTCGACTGAGACACCTGCTCACACGCAGCGTCTGAAGAAGGCACAAAACACGACAGGACAGGGTGATACACAATCACGGCAAAAAACACGACAGGACAGGGCGAAACGCAATCACAGCAGGGCACAAAACACGACAGGACAGGGCGAAACGCAATCACAGCATGGAATACAAAACAAGGAACCGATGGAACAGGAACGGATCACAAAGGAATAAATAGGGAGTCTAATCAGGGGAAAGGATCGGGAACAGGTGTGGGAAGACTAAATGATGATTAGGGGAATAGGAACAGCTGGGAGCAGGAACGGAACGACAGAGAGAAGAGAGAGCGAGAGAGTGAGAGAGGGAGGGGGAGAGAGAGGGATAGAACCAAACAAGACCAGCAGAGGGAAACGAATAGCATGGGGAGCACAGGGACAAGACATGACAATAAATGACAAACATGACAGTACCCCCCCACTCACCGAGCGCCTCCTGGCGCACTCGAGGAGGAATCCTGGCGGCAACGGAGGAAATCATCGATGAGCGAACGGTCCAGCACGTCCCGAGACGGAACCCAACTCCTCTCCTCAGGACCGTAACCCTCCCAATCCACTAGGTATTGGTGACCCCGTCCCCGAGAACGCATGTCCATAATTTTATGTACCTTGTAAATAGGTGCGCTCTCGACAAGGACGGGAGGGGGAGGGAAGACGAACGGGGGTGCGAAGAAAGGGCTTAACACAGGAGACATGGAAGACAGGATGGACGCGACGAAGATGTCGCGGAAGAAGCAGTCGCACAGCGACAGGATTGACGACCTGGGAGACACGGAACGGACCAATGAACCGCGGAGTCAACTTACGAGAAGCTGTCGTAAGAGGAAGGTTGCGAGTGGAAAGCCACACTCTCTGGCCGCAACAATACCTTGGACTCTTAATCCTGCGTTTATTGGCGGCTCTCACCGTCTGTGCCCTGTAACGGCAAAGTGCAGACCTCACCCTCCTCCAGGTGCGCTCACAACGTTGGACAAACGCTTGAGCGGAGGGAACGCTGGACTCGGCAAGCTGGGATGAGAACAGAGGAGGCTGGTAACCCAGACTACTCTGAAACGGAGATAACCCGGTAGCAGACGAAGGAAGCGAATTGTGAGCGTATTCTGCCCAGGGGAGCTGTTCTGCCCAAGACGCAGGGTTCCTGAAAGAAAGGCTGCGTAGTATGCGACCAATCGTCTGATTGGCCCTCTCTGCTTGACCGTTAGACTGGGGATGAAACCCGGAAGAGAGACTGACGGACGCACCAATCAAACGACAGAACTCCCTCCAAAACTGTGACGTGAATTGCGGACCTCTGTCTGAAACGGCGTCTAACGGGAGGCCATGAATTCTGAATACATTCTCAATAATGATTTGTGCCGTCTCCTTAGCGGAAGGAAGTTTAGCGAGGGAATGAAATGTGCCGCCTTAGAGAACCTATCGACAACCGTCAGAATCACAGTCTTCCCCGCAGACAAAGGCAGACCGGTAATGAAGTCTAAGGCAATGTGAGACCATGGTCGAGAAGGAATGGGGAGCGGTCTGAGACGACCGGCAGGAGGAGAGTTACCCGACTTAGTCTGCGCGCAGTCCGAACAGGCAGCCACGAAACGGCGCGTGTCACGCTCCTGAGTCGGCCACCAAAAGCGCTGGCGAATAGACGCAAGAGTGCCTCGAACACCGGGATGACCCGCTAACTTGGCAGAGTGAGCCCACTGAAGAACAGCCAGACGAGTGGAAACAGGAACGAAAAGGAGGTTACTAGGACAAGCGCGCGGCGACGCAGTGTGCGTGAGTGCTTGCTTAACCTGTCTTTCAATTCCCAGACTGTTAACCCGACAACACGCCCATAAGGAAGAATCCCCTCGGGATCAGTAGAAGCCACAGAAGAACTAAACAGACGGGATAAGGCATCAGGCTTGGTGTTCTTGCTACCCGGACGGTAAGAAATCACAAACTCGAAACGAGCGAAAAACAACGCCCAACGAGCTTGACGGGCATTAAGTCGTTTGGCAGAACGGATGTACTCAAGGTTCTTATGGTCTGTCCAAACGACAAAAGGAACGGTCGCCCCCCTCCAACCACTGTCGCCATTCGCCTAGGGCTAAGCGGATGGCGAGCAGTTCACGGTTACCCACATCATAGTTGCGCTCAGATGGCGACAGGCGATGAGAAAAATAAGCGCAAGGATGAACCTTATCGTCAGACTGGAAGCGCTGGGATAGAATGGCTCCCACGCCTACCTCTGAAGCGTCAACCTCGACAATGAATTGTCTAGTGACGTCAGGAGTAACGAGGATAGGAGCGGACGTAAAACGTTCTTTTAGAAGATCAAAAGCTCCCTGGGCGGAACCGGACCACTTAAAACACGTCTTGACAGAAGTAAGAGCTGTGAGAGGGGCAGCAACTTGACCGAAATTACGAATGAAACGCCGATAGAAATTAGCGAAACCTAAAAAGCGCTGCAACTCGACACGTGACCTTGGAACGGGCCAATCACTGACAGCTTGGACCTTAGCGGAATCCATCTGAATGCCTTCAGCGGAAATAACGGAACCGAGAAAAGTAACGGAGGAGACATGAAAAGAGCACTTCTCAGCCTTTACGTAGAGACAATTCTCTAAAAGGCGCTGTAGAACACGTCGAACGTGCTGAACATGAATCTCGAGTGACGGAGAAAAAATCAGGATATCGTCAAGATAGACAAAAACAAAAATGTTCAGCATGTCTCTCAGAACATCATTAACTAATGCCTGAAAAACAGCTGGCGCATTGGCGAGACCGAACGGCAGAACCCGGTACTCAAAATGCCCTAACGGAGTATTAAACGCCGTTTTCCACTCGTCCCCCTCTCTGATGCGCACGAGATGGTAAGCGTTACGAAGGTCCAACTTAGTAAAGCACCTGGCTCCTGCAGAATCTCGAAGGCTGATGACATAAGGGGAAGCGGATAACGATTCTTAACCGTTATGTCATTCAGCCCTCGATAATCCACGCAGGGGCGCAGAGTACCGTCCTTCTTCTTAACAAAAAGAACCCCGCCCCGGCCGGAGAGGAAGAAGGCACTATGGTACCGGCGTCAAGAGACACAGACAAATAATCCTCGAGAGCCTTACGTTCGGGAGCCGACAGAGAGTATAGTCTACCTCGAGGAGGAGTGGTCCCCGGAAGGAGATCAATACTACAATCATACGACCGGTGAGGAGGAAGGGAGTTGGCTCGGGACCGACTGAAGACCGTGCGCAGATCATGATATTCCTCCGGCACTCCTGTCAAATCGCCAGGTTCCTCCTGAGAAGTAGGGACAGAAGAAACGGGAGGGATGGCAGACATTAAACACTTCACATGACAAGAAACGTTCCAGGATAGGATAGAATTACTAGACCAATTAATAGAAGGATTATGACATACTAGCCAGGGATGACCCAAAACAACAGGTGTAAACGGTGAACGGAAAATCAAAAAAGAAATAGTCTCACTGTGGTTACCAGATACTGTGAGGGTTAAAGGTAGTGTCTCAAATCTGATACTGGGAAGATGACTACCATCTAAGGCGAACATGGGCGTAGGCTTATCTAACTCTCTGAAAGGAATGTCATGTTTCCGAACCCATGCTTCGTCCATGAAACAACCCTCAGCCCCAGAGTCTATCAAGGCACTACATGTAGCGCCCGAACCGGTCCAGCGTAGGTGGACCGACAAAGTAGTACAGGACTTTGATGGAGAGACTTGAGTAGTTGCGCTCACCTGTAGCCCTCCGCTTACAGATGAGCTCTGGCTTTTACTGGACATGAATTAACGAAATGTCCAGCAACTCCACAATAGAGGCACAAGCGGTTGGTGATCCTCCGTTCCCTCTCCTTATTCGAGATGCGAATCCCTCCCAGCTGCATGGGCTCAGTCTCAAAGCCAGAGGGGGGAGATGGTTGCGATGCGGAGCAGGGAAACACCGTTGATGCGAGCTCTCTTCCACGAGCCCGGTGACGAAGATCTACCCGTCGTTCTATGCGGATGGCGAGAGCAATCAAAGAGTCCACATCTGAAGGAACCTCCCGGGAGAGAATCTCATCCTTAACCACAACGTGGAGTCCCTCCAGAAAACGAGCGAGCAGCGCCGGCTCGTTCCACTCACTAGAGGCAGCAAGAGTGCGAAACTCAATGGAATAATCCGTTATGGACCGTTCACCTTGGCATAAGGAAGCCAGGGCCCTAGAAGCCTCCCCACCAAAAACTGAACGGTCAAAAACCCGAATCATCTCCTCTTTAAAGTTCTGGAAATCGTTAGAGCAAACAGCCCTTGCCTCCCAGATAGCTGTGCCCCATTCTCGAGCCCGGCCAGTGAGGAGTGAAATGACGTAAGCAACCCGAGCTCTCTCTCTAGAGTATGTGTTGGGTTGGAGAGAGAACACAATCTCACACTGCGTGAGAAAGGAGCGGCACTCAGTGGGCTGCCCGGAGTAGCAAGGTGGGTTATTAACCCTAGGTTCTGGAGGCTCGGCAGGCCAGGAAGTAACAGGTGGCACGAGACGTAGACTCTGGAACTGTCCAGAGAGGTCGGAAACCTGAGCAACCAGGTTTTCCACGGCCTGGCGAGCAGCGGACAATTCCTGCTCGTGTCTGCCGAGCATGGCTCCTTGGATCTCGACGGCAGTGTAACGAGCGTCTGAAGTCGCTGGGTCCATTCTTTGATCGGTTCCTTCTGTCATGCAGGTGAAAGAGGACCCAAACGCGACTTAACAGAAACAGAGTTTATTAATGTTCAAAACGGAATAACTGAAATCCTCTAGATTTGTAGAGGGGAAAACAACTGGAGAAGCGGCCACAGACTGCAGGTCGCTTCGGGTAGGCGCAGGCCGTAGTCGACTGAGACACCTGCTCACACGCAGCGTCTGAAGAAGGCACAAAACACGACAGGACAGGGTGATACACAATCACGGCAAAAAACACGACAGGACAGGGCGAAACGCAATCACAGCAGGGCACAAAACACGACAGGACAGGGCGAAACGCAATCACAGCATGGAATACAAAACAAGGAACCGATGGAACAGGAACGGATCACAAAGGAATAAATAGGGAGTCTAATCAGGGGAAAGGATCGGGAACAGGTGTGGGAAGACTAAATGATGATTAGGGGAATAGGAACAGCTGGGAGCAGGAACGGAACGACAGAGAGAAGAGAGAGCGAGAGAGTGAGAGAGGGAGGGGGAGAGAGAGGGATAGAACCAAACAAGACCAGCAGAGGGAAACGAATAGCATGGGGAGCACAGGGACAAGACATGACAATAAATGACAAACATGACACCTCCTATAAGGAGATGATGTTTGTCATTCAGTACAGTACAAACAGGCCTCCTATAAGGAGATGATGTTTGTCATTCAGTACAGCACAAACAGGCCTCCTATAAGGAGATGATGTTTGTCATTCAGTACAGCACAAACAGGCCTCCTATAAGGAGCTGTCTGATGTTTGTCATTCAGTACGGCACAAACAGGCCTCCTATAAGGAGATGATGTTTGTCATTCAGTACAGCACAAACAGGCCTCCTATAAGGAGCTGTCTGATGTTTGTCATTCAGTACGGCACAAACAGGCCTCCTATAAGGAGATGATGTTTGTCATTCAGTACAGTACAAACAGGCCTCCTATAAGGAGATGTTTGTCATTCAGTACAGCACAAACAGGCCTCCTATAAGGAGATGATGTTTGTCATTCAGTACAGTACAAACAGGCCTCCTATAAGGAGATGATGTTTGTCATTCAGTACAGTACAAACAGGCCTCCTATAAGGAGATGATGTTTGTCATTCAGTACAGCACAAACAGGCCTCCTATAAGGAGATGATGTTTGTCATTCAGTACAGCACAAACAGGCCTCCTATAAGGAGATGATGTTTGTCATTCAGTACAGCACAAACAGGCCTCCTATAAGGAGATGATGTTTGTCATTCAGGACAGTACAAACAGGCCTCCTATAAGGAGATGATGTTTGTCATTCAGTACAGCACAAACAGGCCTCCTATAAGGAGATGATGTTTGTCATTCAGTACAGTACAAACAGGCCTCCTATAAGGAGATGATGTTTGTCATTCAGTACAGCACAAACAGGCCTCCTATAAGGAGATGATGTTTGTCATTCAGTACAGTACAAACAGGCCTCCTATAAGGAGATGATGTTTGTCATTCAGTACAGCACAAATAGGCCTCCTATAAGGAGATGATGTTTGTCATTCAGTACAGCACAAACAGGCCTCCTATAAGGAGATGATGTTGTCATTCAGGACAGTACAAACAGGCCTCCTATAAGGAGATGATGTTGTCATTCAGTACAGCACAAACAGGCCTCCTATAAGGAGATGATGTTGTCATTCCGTACAGCACAAACAGGCCTCCTATAAGGAGCTGATTGACTCCAACATTCGTTATTATGGCTCTTGGGTCAATGTACAGTGTAACATCAGTTCAATCTGTCATTTTTGCACCAGTGTGAGGCAGAGAGTCAACACAGGGCTCTGTCACGTCTCGCTCCTCCTCTCTGGCGTCCGTTACGCACATCAGCGCTTCATTGGACTGACCTGGACTACTTCGCTTTATTGATCGCCTCCTCTATATCTGTCTGTTCCTCAGTTGAATCCCCGTGTCGGCATTAATGTCGTTATGTTTCCCTCGTCCAGACGCTGTCCGTGTTTTGTTTCATGTCTGCAATTTATTAAATATTCTCTCGCTTCTCGTCTCCCAGCGTCTGTCCTCACAGCCTCAGTGTTTGGACGTAGATGTATTGATGTATTGATGGAATTTAAGGTGTCACTTCTCCTCCTTCTCATTCCCCTCTTCCACCCCTCCCTCACTCCTCCCCATTCCCCTCCCTCTCCCTCCCTCCCTCCCTCCCTCCCTCCCTCCCTCCCTCCCTCCCTCCCTCCCTCCCTCCCTCCCTCCCTCCCTCCCTCCCTCCCTCCCTCTCTCTCTCTCTCTCTCTCTCTCTCTGTCTCTCACTCGCTCTCCCTCCCACCTCCCCCTCTCCCCCTCTCCCTCTCTCTCTCTCTCTCTCTCACTCACTCTCTCTCCTACTCTCTCTCTGTCTGTTTGTCTGTCTCTTTGTATGTCTGTATGTCTCTCGCTCTCCCCCCCCCCCTTCCCCCTCCCCATCTCTCTCTCAAAGTGCTCTCCATTCTAGGGGAGATGAGAGTCTTTAGAAAATTCGCAATTGTTATTGAAAGAATCAATGAAGTACCCAGTGGTGTAGCTGTGTGTACCCCAGCGAGAGGCTTTTCTTCCTGTACCCTGGCTCTAAAGAGAGGGGGTTAGCTAATGGTGTAACTGCTCTTCTGTTGCACTGCAAAGACCATCTAGGGACACAATAGCTTTCTGACTCTGTTCTCAACAGCGGTTGGTGATGGGAGCTGAAATGGGTCGCCGACACAATGAGGAGCGAACCAATCAGAGCATGAAAAGGAACCCTGTTGACCAATAGGTCATTAGAGAAAGATGGAATCAGGGACCCCGCCCCTGTTGTCTCTCTCACTACAACTGCATGGTGAACATCAGTGTTACAAGAATATTGAATTAAGAATATATATAAGAATATATTGTCACGAATATTACCGAAGGTGACTCCCCTTCTTGTTCGGGTGGCGCTCGGCGGTCGTCGTCGCCGGTCTACTAGCTATCGCCGATCCGTTGTTCTGTGTTCGTTTAGTTTTGTCTAATTGGTAGCACCTGTTTCTAGTTTGGTTGTTAGGATAGGGTATATATAGTCTGTTTAGCCCGCTTCTGTTTCGTGCGGGCTTGTTCGTCTGTTCTGTCTAATTGGTAGCACCTGTTTCTAGTTTGGTTGTTAGGATAGGGTATATATAGTCTGTTTAGCCCGCTTCTGTTTCCTGCGGGCTTGTTCGTCTGTTTTGTCTAATTGGTAGCACCTGTTTCTAGTTTGGTTGTTAGGATAGGGTATATATAGTCTGTTTAGCCCGCTTCTGTTTCGTGCGGGCTTGTTCGTCTGTTTTGTTGGTTGAGTGTATTTTTGTTGGCATTTGGGTTTCACGCTGTCCGTTTATATTTCTGTTCATTTGTGTTTCCACTTTTGTTCATGTTATGTTTCCAGGACATTAAAGCGTGTTGTTTTTCCCACATCCTTTGCTCTCTGACTCCACACCTCTTCACTCATTTACTCGTAACATATATATAATATATATAACAAAGAATATAAGAATTGGAACTTTTCTCCAATGAGATATGAGAGTATAAGACGTGAGAGTTTACAGATGTTTTTTCTTTCAGAGACTGATTGAGTTATTGATGGGTTTGATTGACGGACGATCAGTGGATCGACTGTTACACATTGGCAGTCGAAATACACTGTAGGTAACATAGAAATGACCGTGAATGGAATGGGAATGGCTTATCGCTTTGCAGGACATTGCAAATGAGCTCAATAGGCTTTTATATACAAAAGTATGTGGACACCTTCAAATTAGTGGATTCGGATATTTCAAACACACCCGTTGAAATGGAGCAATCTTATTCAAGATGTTAGGTGTGGTTAATGTCGCATGCTTCCTCACACACACACACACACACACACACACACACACACACACACACACACACACACACACACACACACACACACACACACACACACACACACACACACACACACACACACACACAAATGCTGACTGTTATTATTGGTCAGTTTATTTATTTTTAATGAATGGTGACTTTCTTAGTGTCCTGGGCCCGTTTTTACTAATTGACTTTCTTAGTGTCCTGGGCCCGTTTTTACTAATTGACTTTCTTAGTGTCCTGGGCCCGTTTTTACTAATTGACTTTCTTAGTGTCCTGGGCCCGTTTTGACTAATTGACTTTCTTAGTGTCTTGGGCCCGTTTTTACTAATTGACTTTCTTAGTGTCCTGGGCCCGTTTTTACTAATTGACTTTCTTAGTGTCCTGGGCCCGTTTTTACTAATTGACTTTCTTAGTGTCCTGGGCCCATTTTTACTAATTGACTTTCTTAGTGTCCTGGGCCCGTTTTTACTAATTTTGTGCTATTTGTTTGTTGTTTAAAAATGTTTTTATTTTATCTTGTTTTTTTTAGATATTGTGATTAAATCCCTTCAAATCCCTTCAAATCCCTTCAAATCCCTTCAAATCTGATTCTGGGAATACAATATGTATTCAGCTCAAGTTCCATATTTCAAATCACATGGATATAAGGAGTTGTTGTCACTACCTCACTAAAATTAGACGTGAATATTTGATATACAAATATAAATGTTTTCAGACCCTTTTTTCAATGTTTTGTTAAAGCACCTATTCCAAAATCATAGTTAATCTACATAATATTTATTTAAAATATCACATTTAATGAAATAAGTATTCAAACCATTTACTCATTCATTTGTTGAACCACCTTTGGCAGCGATTAGAGCCTTAAGTCTTCTTGGGTACGACGCTACAAGCTTGGCACATCTGTATTTGGGGTGTTTCTCCCATTCTTCTCTGCAGATCCTCTCAAGCTCTCTCAGGTTGGATGGTCAGTGTCACTGCACAGCAATTTTCAGGGCTCTCCAGAGATGTTCGATTGGAATCAAGTCTGGGCTCTGGCTGGGCCACTCAAGGACATTCAGAGACTTGCCTCGATGCCACTCCTGTGTTCTCTTGGCTGTGCGCTTAGGGTCGTTCTCCTGTTGGAAGCTGAACCTTCTCCGCAGTCTGAGATCCTGAGGACCTTGGAGCAAGGATCTCTCTGTTCTTTGCTCCGTTCATCTTTCCCTCGATCCTGACTAGTCTCCCAGTTCCTGCCACTGAAAAAACTTCCCCACAGCATGATGCTGCCACCACCATATCACCATGCTTTACTGTAGGGATGGTGCCAGGTATTTGTCCAGATGTGACAGTTGGCATTCAGGCCAAAGACTTCAATATTGGTTTCATCAGACCAGAGAATCGTGTTTCTCATGGTCAGAGTCCTTTATGTGCCTTTTGGCACAACTCCAAGTGGGCTGTCGTGCCTTTTACTGTGGAGTGGCTTTCATCTGGCAGCTCTATCATAAAGGCCTGATTGGTGGAGTGCTGCAGAGATTGTTGTCGTTCTGGAAGGTTCTCACATCTCCACAGAGGAACTCTGGAGCTCTGTCAGAGTGACCACCGGGTTCTTGGTCACCTCCCGGACCAAGGCCCTTCTCCCCCGATTGCTCAGTTTGGCCGGGCGGCCAGCTCTAAGAAGAGTCGAGGTGGTTCCAAACTTCTTCCACTTAAGAATGATGGTGGCCACTGTGTTCTTGGGGACCTTCAATGCTGAAGACATGTTTTTGGTACCCTTTCCACAGATCTGTGCCTCGACACAATCCTGTCTCGGAGCTCTACGGACAATTCCTTCGACCTCACGACTTGGTTTTTCCTCTGACATGCACTGTTAACTGCGGGACCTTATATAGACAGGTGTGTGCCTTTCCAAAACATGTCCAATCGATTGAATTTACCACAGGTAGACTCCAATCGAGTTGTAGAAACATCTCAAGGATGATCAATGGAAACAGGATGCACCTGAGCTGAATTTCAAGTCTCATAGCAAAGGGTCTGAATACTTATGCAAATAATATATTATTAAGTAATAAGGTATTTATGTTGTTTTATATTAAATACATTTACAAATAGTACTGAATGGTACTGAACCGTCCAAATATGATTATCCTCTGAGAAGACTCTTACAGTCTATATTTGGCATTATTGATCAGCCCATTCTGATCAATTACCTCTTAGAGAATATGAGCTCTTAAATACCCTCCCAGATGAGTTGAGTTTCCCTTTCAAGTGGATTACAATCCTGAGAGGAAACTCTCACCTCTTTTCAAGGCCCTTAAACCTAAAGATAGAGAGAGTTAGAGAGAGACAGAGAGAGAGTTATAGCGAGGGAGAGATAGAGAAAGAGAGACAGTGAGAGAAAGAGATACAGAGAGAGAGAGAGAGAGAGACAGAGAGAGAGAGAGAGAGAGAGAGAGAGAGAGAGAGAGAGAGAGAGAGAGAGAGAGAGAGAGAGAGAGAAAAGAGTGACAGCGAGAGAGAGAGAGAGACAGAGTGACAGAGAGACAGAGAGAGAGAGTGAGAGAGAGAGAGAGAGAGAGAGAGAGAGAGAGAGAGAGAGAGAGAGAGAGAGAGAGAGAGAGAGAGAGAGAGAGAGAGAGAGAGAGAGAGAGAGAGAGAGAGAGAGAGAGAGAGAGAGAGAGAGAGAGAGAGAGAGAGAGAGAGAGATGTTAGTTGTTCTCTCTGCGCTGGACATTATAAACCCATTTGACTGTGAATGTTAGATACAGATACTGGCTCCATTCCCTATAGGCTCTGGTGAAAAGTAGTGCACTATTAAGGCAATAACGTGCAATTTGGGGCACAGTTGTAATGAGTTTAACTAATGATGCTGAGCCGAAAATACGAAACTGTGTAGGTGACTGATCAAACACACACACACGCACGCACACACGCACACACACACACACACACACACACACACACACACACACACACACACACACACACACACACACACACACACACACACACACACACACACACACACACACACACACACACACACACACACACAGACATTCAACAATAGAGCAGCCTCTATATTTTCTGCAGGTCTTAATGACAGACAGACAAGTCTGTTTTAACCTTTAAGATTCCTGACCTCAGCGAGAGAGAGATAGAGAGAGCAGAGAGAGAGAGAGCAGAGAGAGAGCAGAGAGAGAGAGCAGAGAGAGAGAGAGCAGAGAGAGTAAGAGTAGAGAGAGAGAGAGCAGAGCAGAGAGAGAGCAGAGAGAGACAGAGCATAGAGAGAGAGAGAGCAGAGAGAGTGAGAGTAGAGACAGAGCAGAGAGAGAAAGCAGAGCAGAAAGAGAGCAGAGGGAGAGAGAGCAGAGCAGAGAGAGAGCAGAGAGAGGTAGAGAGCAGAGAGAGTGAGAGCAGAGAGAGAGAGCAGAGAGAGAGCAGAGAGAGAGAGCAGAGAGAGAGAGCAGAGAGAGAGAGCAGAGAGAGAGAGAGAGAGAGAGAGAGCAGAGAGAGTGAGAGCAGAGAGAGAGAGCATAGTGAGAGCAGAGAGAGAGAGAGCAGAGAGAGAGCAGAGAGAGAGCAGAGAGAGAGAGCAGAGAGAGAGAGAGAGAGAGAGAGAGAGAGAGAGAGAGAGAGAGAGAGAGAGAGAGAGAGAGAGAGAGAGAGAGAGAGAGAGAGAGATGTATATATTATGACTCGGTCAGTCATTTTATATGCTCCCCTCCGAGAAGGATTTCCTGGTAAAAACCAATCAGTGGAGAAAAGCTGGGGCTGATACACAAAAAACACTGGTCAGACAAACAGAGAACACAGGTGTAAATACACTGGGGATAATGGGGAAGATGGGAGACACCTGGTGGGGGTGGGGGTGGAGGTGGAAGACAGGTGAAACAGATCAGGGTGTGCGAAGAACAGTAGGGACTAAGGTAGAATGAAATCGTCAGAATGAAAATAATTCACTGGAACAGAACAGAGAGCCGTACGAGAGGGATTGATTTTTACAGTGTTGCATATGTACTCTATGTACTCTACTCTGTATACACAAGTATGTGGACACCTCCCTTCTAATTTGGATTTTTCAGACACACCTGTTACTGACAGGTCTACAAAATGACGCACACTGCCATGCAATCTCCATAGACAACCATTGGCTGTAGAACGGCCCGTACTGAAGAGGAGTCCTGTAGAGTATTAAATATAGTACCCACCCTATTCAGGAACAGAGTCCTATAGAGTCCCGTAGAGTATTAAATATAGTCCCCATCCTATTCAGGAACAGAGTCCTATAGAGTATTAAATATAGTCCCCATCCTATTCAGGAACAGAGTCCTATAGAGGATTAAATATAGTCCCCATCCTATTCAGGAACAGAGTCCTATAGAGGATTAAATATAGTCCCCATCCTATTCAGGAACAGAGTCTTATAGAGTATTAAATATAGTCTCCGTCCTATTCAGGAACAGAGTCCTATAGAGTATTAAATATAGTACCCACCCTATTCAGGAACAGAGTCCTATAGAGTATTAAATATAGTCCCCATCCTATTCAGGAACAGAGTCCTATAGAGTATTAAATATAGTCACCACCCTATTCAGGAACAGAGTCCTATAGAGTCCGATAGAGTATTAAATATAGTCACCACCTTATTCAGGAACAGAGTCCTATAGAGTCCGATAGAGTATTAAATATAGTCACCACCCTATTCAGGAACAGAGTCCTATAGAGTCCGATAGAGTATTAAATATAGTACCCACCCTATTCAGGAACAGAGTCCTGTAGAGTCCTATAGAAGATTAAATATAGTCACCACCCTATTCAGGAACAGAGTCCTATAGAGTCCGATAGAGTATTAAATATAGTCCCCATCCTATTCAGGAACAGAGTCCTATAGAGGATTAAATATAGTCTCCACCCTATTCAGGAACAGAGTCCTATAGAGTATTAAATATAGTCTCCATCCTATTCAGGAACAGAGTCCTGTAGAGTCCTATAGAGTATTACATATAGTCACCACCCTATTCAGGAACAGAGTCCTGTAGAGTATTAAATATAGTCCCCATCCTATTCAGGAACAGAGTCCTGTAGAGTCCTATAGAGGATTAAATATAGTCTCCATCCTATTCAGGAACAGAGTCCTATAGAGTATTACATATAGTCACCACCCTATTCAGGAACAGAGTCCTATAGAGTCCGATAGAGTATTAAATATAGTCCCCATCCTATTCAGGAACAGAGTCCTATAGAGGATTAAATATAGTCTCCACCCTATTCAGGAACAGAGTCCTATAGAGTATTAAATATAGTCTCCATCCTATTCAGGAACAGAGTCCTGTAGAGTCCTATAGAGGATTAAATATAGTCTCCATCCTATTCAGGAACAGAGTCCTATAGAGTATTACATATAGTCACCACCCTATTCAGGAACAGAGTCCTATAGAGGATTAAATATAGTCTCCATCCTATTCAGGAACAGAGTCCTGTAGAGTCCTATAGAGGATTAAATATAGTCTCCATCCTATTCAGGAACAGAGTCCTATAGAGTATTACATATAGTCACCACCCTATTCAGGAACAGAGTCCTATAGAGGATTAAATATAGTCTCCATCCTATTCAGGAACAGAGTCCTATAGAGGATTAAATATAGTACCCACCCTATTCAGGAACAGAGTCCTATAGAGGATTAAATATAGTCCCCATCCTATTCAGGAACAGAGTCCTATAGAGGATTAAATATAGTCCCCATCCTATGCTGTCATAGTCAGCGTGGAGTTGGGAGGAAGTGGAGAATATTCCTATTCCTTCATCTTATTGGGTAGGAGGGGTGTTTCCTTGTAAAACTACATCACTCTACTCCACATTATCTATTCATTGGTTCCAGTGCTGTTTATATTTACATAACCTGGCCTCTAGATGGATGGATAGACTGCACAAACACACTCCAACACACACATACACACACAACCAAACACACACATAAACACACACACACACACATACACACACAATCAAATACACACATACACACACAACCAAACACACACATAAACACACACACACATACACACACACAATCAAACACACACATACGCACTCAAAAACACACATACACACACAACCAAACACACACATACACACTC
This sequence comes from Oncorhynchus gorbuscha, assembly GCF_021184085.1. NCBI lineage: Eukaryota > Metazoa > Chordata > Actinopteri > Salmoniformes > Salmonidae > Oncorhynchus > Oncorhynchus gorbuscha. Next base: position 98,527,802 of record NC_060185.1, on the reverse strand, counting down.
AAACACACACACACACACACACACACACACACACACACACACACACACACACACACACACACACACACACACACACACACACACACACACACACACACACACACACACACACACACACACACACACACACACACACACACACACACACACAATCAAACACACACATACACACACACACACACACACACACTTTAGACCAGGGCCCTATTCCCTATATAGTGCACTACTTTAGACCAGAGCCCTATTCCCTATATAGTGCACTACTTTAGACCAGAGGCCTATTCCCTATATAGTGCACTACTTTAGACCAGAGCCCTATTCCCTATATAGTGCACTACTTTAGACCAGAGGCCTATTCCCTATATAGTACACTACTTTAGACCAGGTCTCTCAGCCCCATATAATCAGTATTTGTTCTCATTTACAACTGCGACCTGGACAAGATAAAGCAAAGCAGTGCGACACAAACAACGACACAGAGTTACCCATGGAATAAACAAGCATACAGTCAATAACACAATAGAAAAAGTCTATACATCTTCAATACCTTTTATAACCTATCTTGGCTTTCTCTCAGCCCCATCTAATCGGTATAACAGGGTGATTATCATGGCTATATCTCCTCTCTCTCTCCTGCTCTCTCTCCTCCTTCTCCATCCCCTCTCTGTCTCCTGCTCTCTCTTCTCCTACTCCATCCCCTCTCTCTCTCCTGCTCTCTCTCTTCCTTCTCCATCCCCTCTCTCTCTCACTACCTCTCCTCCTCCTCCATACCCTCTCTCTCCTCCTTCTCCATCCCCCCTCTCTCTCCTGCTCTCTCTCCTCCTTCTCCATCTCCTCTCTCTCTCCTGCTCTCTCTCCTCCTTCTCCATCCCCTCTCTGTCTCCTGCTCTCTCTTCTCCTACTCCATCCCCTCTCTCTCTCCTCTCTCTCTCTTCCTTCTCCATCCCCTCTCTCTCTCACTACCTCTCCTCCTCCTCCATACCCTCTCTCTCCTCCTTCTCCATCCCCCCTCTCTCTCCTGCTCTCTCTCCTCCTTCTCCATCTCCTCTCTCTCTCCTGCTCTCTCTCCTCCTTCTCCATCCCCTCTCTGTCTCCTGCTCTCTCTTCTCCTACTCCATCCCCTCTCTCTCTCCTGCTCTCTCTCTTCCTTCTCCATCCCCTCTCTCTCTCACTACCTCTCCTCCTCCTCCATACCCTCTCTCTCCTCCTTCTCCATCCCCCTCTCTCTCCTGCTCTCTCCTCCTTCTCCATCCCCTCTCTGTCTCCTGCTCTCTCTTCTCCTACTCCATCCCCTCTCTCTCTCCTGCTCTCTCTCTTCCTTCTCCATCCCCTCTCACTCTCACTACCTCTCCTCCTCCTCCATACCCTCTCTCTCCTCCTTCTCCATCCCCTCTCTCTCTCCTGCTCTCGCTCCTCCTTCTCCATCCCCTCTCTCTCTCCTGCTCTCTCTCTTCCTTCTCCATCCCCTCTCTCTCTCACTACCTCTCCTCCTCCTCCATACCCTCTCTCTCCTCCTTCTCCATCCCCCCTCTCTCTCCTGCTCTCTCTCCTCCTTCTCCATCCCCTCTCTGTCTCCTGCTCTCTCTTCTCCTACTCCATCCCCTCTCTCTCTCCTGCTCTCTCTCCTCCTTCTCCATCCCCTCTCTCTCTCCTTGTCATGTTTGTCATTTATTGTCATGTCTTGTCCCTGTGCTCCCCATGCTATTCGTTTCCCTCTGCTGGTCTTGTTTGGTTCTATCCCTCTCTCTCCCCCTCCCTCTCTCACTCTCTCGCTCTCTCTTCTCTCTGTCGTTCCGTTCCTGCTCCCAGCTGTTCCTATTCCCCTAATCATCATTTAGTCTTCCCACACCTGTTCCCGATCCTTTCCCCTGATTAGAGTCCCTATTTATTCCTTTATGATCCGTTCCTGTCCCGTCGGTTCCTTGTATTGTATTCACCATGCCGTGATTGCGTTTCGCCCTGTCCTGTCGTGTTTTTGCCGTGATTGTGTATCACCCTGTCCTGTCGTGTTTTGTGCCTTCATCAGATGCTGCGTGTGAGCAGGTGTCTCAGTCGACTGCGGCCTGCGCCTACCCGAAGCGACCTGCAGTCTGTGGCCGCTTCTCCAGTTGTTTCCCCTCTACAAGTCTAGAGGAGTTCTGTTATTCCGTTTTGGACTTTAATAAACTCTGTTTCTGTTAAGTCGCTTTTGGGTCCTCTTTTACCTGCATGACAGAAGGAACCGACCAAGGAATGGACCCAGCGACTTCAGACGCTCGTTACACTGCCGTCGAGATCCAAGGAGCCATGCTCGGCAGACACGAGCAGGAATTGTCTGCTGCTCGCCATGCCGTGGAGAACCTGGCCGCTCAGGTTTCCGACCTCTCTGGACAGTTCCAGAGTCTACGTCTCGTGCCACCTGTTACTCCCTGGCCTGCCGAGCCTCCAGAACCCAGGGTTAATAACCCACCTTGCTACTCCGGGCAGCCCACTGAGTGCCGCTCCTTTCTCACGCAGTGTGAGATTGTGTTCTCTCTCCAACCCCACACATACTCTAGAGAGAGAGCTCGGGTTGCTTACGTCATTTCACTCCTTACTGGCCGGGCTCGAGAATGGGGCACAGCTATCTGGGAGGCAAGGGCTGATTGCTCTAACAAATTCCAGAACTTTAAAGAGGAGATGATTCGGGTTTTTGACCGTTCAGTTTTTGGTGGGGAGGCTTCTAGGGCCCTGGCTTCCTTATGCCAAGGTGAACGGTCCATAACGGATTATTCCATTGAGTTTCGCACTCTTGCTGCCTCTAGTGAGTGGAACGAGCCGGCGCTGCTCGCTCGTTTTCTGGAGGGACTCCACGCAGTGGTTAAGGATGAGATTCTCTCCCGGGAGGTTCCTTCAGATGTGGACTCTTGATTGCTCTCGCCATCCGCATAGAACGACGGGTAGATCTTCGTCACCGGGCTCGTGGAAGAGAGCTCGCATCAACGGTGTTTCCCTGCTCCGCATCGCAACCATCTCCCTCCTCTGGCTTTGAGACTGAGCCCATGCAGCTGGGAGGGATTCGCATCTCGAATAAGGAGAGGGAACGGAGGATCACCAACCGCCTGTGCCTCTATTGCGGAGTTGCTGGACATTTTGTTAATTCATGTCCAGTAAGAGGCCAGAGCCCATCAGTAAGCGGAGGGCTACTGGTGAGCGCTACTACTCAGGTCCCTTCATCTAGATCTTGTACTACTATGTCGGTCCATCTACGCTGGACCGGTTCGGGTGCTACATGCAGTGCTTTGATTGACTCTGGGGCTGAGGGTTGTTTCATGGACGAAGCTGTCATGTTTGTCATTCATTGTCATGTCTTGTCCCTGTGCTCCCCATGCTATTCGTTTCCCTCTGCTGGTCTTGTTTGGTTCTATCCTTCTCTCTCCCCCTCCCTCTCTCACTCCCTCGCTCTCTCTTCTCTCTGTCGTTCCGTTCCTGCTCCCAGCTGTTCCTATTCCCCTAATCATCATTTAGTCTTTCCACACCTGTTCCCGATCCTTTCCCCTGATTAGACTCCCTATTTATTCCTTTGTGATCCGTTCCTGTTCCATCGGTTCCTTGTTTTGTATTCCATGCTGTAATTGCGTTTCGCCCTGTCCTGTCGTGTTTTTTGCCGTGATTGTGTATCACCCTGTCCTGTCGTGTTTTGTGCCTTCTTCAGACGCTGCGTGTGAGCAGGTGTCTCAGTTAACTACGGCCTGCGCCTACCCGAAGCGACCTGCAGTCTGTGGCCGCTTCTCAGTTGTTTTCCCTCTACTATCTAGAGGATTTCAGTTATTCGGTTTTGAGCATTAATAAACTCTGTTTCTGTTAAGTCGCGTTTGGGTCCTCCTTCACCTGCATAACAGAAGGAACCGATCAAAGAATGGACCCAGCGACTTCAGACGCTCGTTACACTGCCGTCGAGATCCAAGGAGCCATGCTCGGCAGACACGAGCAGGAATTGTCTGCTGCTCGCCATGCCGTGGAGAACCTGGCCGCTCAGGTTTCCGACCTCTCTGGACAGTTCCAGAGTCTACGTCTCGTGCCACCTGTTACTCCCTGGCCTGCCGAGCCTCCTGAACCCAGGGTTAATAACCCACCTTGCTACTCCGGGCAGCCCACTGAGTGCCGCTCCTTTCTCACGCAGTGTGAGATTGTGTTCTCTCTCCAACCCCACACATACTCTAGAGAGAGAGCTCGGGTTGCTTTCGTCATTTCACTCCTTACTGGCCGGGCTCGAGAATGGGGCACAGCTATCTGGGAGGCAAGGGCTGATTGCTCTAACAGATTCCAGAACTTTAAAGAGGAGATGATTCGGGTTTTGACCGTTCAGTTTTTGGTGAGGAGGCTTCTAGGGCCCTGGCTTCCTTATGCCAAGGTGAACGGTCCATAACGGATTATTCCATTGAGTTTCGCACTCTTGCTGCCTCTAGTGAGTGGAACGAGCCGGCGCTGCTCGCTCGTTTTCTGGAGGGACTCCACGCAGTGGTTAAGGATGAGATTCTCTCCCGGGAGGTTCCTTCAGATGTGGACTCCTTGATTGCTCTCGCCATCCGCATAGAACGACGGGTAGATCTTCGTCACCGGGCTCGTGGAAGAGAGCTCGCATCAACGGTGTTTCCCTGCTCCGCATCGCAACCATCTCCCTCTGGCTTTGAGACTGAGCCCATGCAGCTGGGAGGGATTCGCATCTCGAATAAGGAGAGGGAACAGAGGATCACCAACCGCCTGTGCCTCTATTGCGGAGTTGCTGGACATTTTGTTATTTCATGTCCAGTAAGAGGCCAGAGCCCATCAGTAAGCGGAGGGCTACTGGTGAGCGCTACTACTCAGGTCCCTTCATCTAGATCTTGTACTACTATGTCGGTCCATCTACGCTGGACCGGTTCGGGTGCTACATGCAGTGCTTTGATTGACTCTGGGGCTGAGGGTTGTTTCATGGACGAAGCATGGGCTCGGAAACATAACATTCCTTTCAGACCGTTAGACAGGCCTACGCCCATGTTTGCCTTAGATGGTAGTCATCTTCCCAGTATCAAATTTGAGACACTACCTTTAACTCTCACAGTATCTGGTAACCACAGTGAGACTATATCTTTTTTGATTTTTCGTTCACCGTTTACACCTGTTGTTTTGGGTCACCCTGGCTTGTATGTCATAATCCTTCTATTAATTGGTCTAGTAATTCTATCCTATCCTGGAACGTTTCTTGTCATGTGAAGTGTTTAATGTCTGCCATCCCTCCCATTTCTTCTGTCCCTACTTCTCAGGAGGAACCTGGCGATTTGACAGGAGTGCCGGAGGAATATCATGATCTGCGCACGGTCTTCAGTCGGTCCCGAGCCAACTCCCTTCCTCCTCACCGGTCGTATGATTGTAGTATTGATCTCCTTCCGGGGACCACTCCTCCTCGAGGTAGACTATACTCTCTGTCGGCTCCCGAACGTAAGGCACTCGAGGATTATTTGTCTGTGTCTCTTGACGCCGGTACCATAGTGCCTTCTTCCTCTCCGGCCGGGGCGGGGTTCTTTTTTGTTAAGAAGAAGGACGGTACTCTGCGCCCCTGCGTGGATTATCGAGGGCTGAATGACATAACGGTTAAGAATCGTTATCCGCTTCCCCTTATGTCATCAGCCTTCGAGATTCTGCAGGGAGCCAGGTGCTTTACTAAGTTGGACCTTCGTAACGCTTACCATCTCGTGCGCATCAGAGAGGGGGAGGAGTGGAAAACGGCGTTTAATACTCCGTTAGGGCATTTTGAGTACCGGGTTCTGCCGTTCGGTCTCGCCAATGCGCCAGCTGTTTTTCAGGCATTAGTTAATGATGTTCTGAGAGACATGCTGAACATTTTTGTTTTTGTCTATCTTGACGATATCCTGATTTTTTCTCCGTCACTCGAGATTCATGTTCAGCACGTTCGACGTGTTCTACAGCGCCTTTTAGAGAATTGTCTCTACGTAAAGGCTGAGAAGTGCTCTTTTCATGTCTCCTCCGTTACTTTTCTCGGTTCCGTTATTTCCGCTGAAGGCATTCAGATGGATTCCGCTAAGGTCCAAGCTGTCAGTGATTGGCCCGTTCCAAGGTCACGTGTCGAGTTGCAGCGCTTCTTAGGTTTCGCTAATTTCTATCGGCGTTTCATTCGTAATTTCGGTCAAGTTGCTGCCCCTCTCACAGCTCTTACTTCTGTCAAGACGTGTTTTAAGTGGTCCGGTTCCGCCCAGGAGCTTTTGATCTTCTAAAAGAACGTTTTACGTCCGCTCCTATCCTCGTTACTCCTGACGTCACCAGACAATTCATTGTCGAGGTTGACGCTTCAGAGGTAGGCGTGGGAGCCATTCTATCCCAGCGCTCCCAGTCTGACGATAAGGTTCATCCTTGCGCTTATTTTTCTCATCGCCTGTCGCCATCTGAGCGCAACTATGATGTGGGTAACCGTGAACTGCTCGCCATCCGCTAGCCCTAGGCGAATGGCGACAGTGGTTGGAGGGGGCGACCGTTCCTTTTGTCGTTTGGACAGACCATAAGAACCTTGAGTACATCCGTTCTGCCAAACGACTTAATGCCCGTCAAGCTCGTTGGGCGTTGTTTTTCGCTCGTTTCGAGTTTGTGATTTCTTACCGTCCGGGTAGCAAGAACACCAAGCCTGATGCCTTATCCCGTCTGTTTAGTTCTTCTGTGGCTTCTACTGATCCCGAGGGGATTCTTCCTTATGGGCGTGTTGTCGGGTTAACAGTCTGGGGAATTGAAAGACAGGTTAAGCAAGCACTCACGCACACTGCGTCGCGCGCGCTTGTCCTAGTAACCTCCTTTTCGTCCCTGTTTCCACTCGTCTGGCTGTTCTTCAGTGGGCTCACTCTGCCAAGTTAGCGGGTCATCCCGGTGTTCGAGGCACTCTGGCGTCTATTCGCCAGCGCTTTTGGTGGCCGACTCAGGAGCGTGACACGCGCCGTTTCGTGGCTGCCTGTTCGGACTGCGCGCAGACTAAGTCGGGTAACTCTCCTCCTGCCGGTCGTCTCAGACCGCTCCCCATTCCTTCTCGACCATGGTCTCACATTGCCTTAGACTTCATTACCGGTCTGCCTTTGTCTGCGGGGAAGACTGTGATTCTGACGGTTGTCGATAGGTTCTCTAAGGCGGCACATTTCATTCCCTCGCTAAACTTCCTTCCGCTAAGGAGACGGCACAAATCATTATTGAGAATGTATTCAGAATTCATGGCCTCCCGTTAGACGCCGTTTCAGACAGAGGTCCGCAATTCACGTCACAGTTTTGGAGGGAGTTCTGTCGTTTGATTGGTGCGTCCGTCAGTCTCTCTTCCGGGTTTCATCCCCAGTCTAACGGTCAAGCAGAGAGGGCCAATCAGACGATTGGTCGCATACTACGCAGCCTTTCTTTCAGGAACCCTGCGTCTTGGGCAGAACAGCTCCCCTGGGCAGAATACGCTCACAATTCGCTTCCTTCGTCTGCTACCGGGTTATCTCCGTTTCAGAGTAGTCTGGGTTACCAGCCTCCTCTGTTCTCATCCCAGCTTGCCGAGTCCAGCGTTCCCTCCGCTCAAGCGTTTGTCCAACGTTGTGAGCGCACCTGGAGGAGGGTGAGGTCTGCACTTTGCCGTTACAGGGCACAGACGGTGAGAGCCGCCAATAAACGCAGGATTAAGAGTCCAAGGTATTGTTGCGGCCAGAGAGTGTGGCTTTCCACTCGCAACCTTCCTCTTACGACAGCTTCTCGTAAGTTGACTCCGCGGTTCATTGGTCCGTTCCGTGTCTCCCAGGTCGTCAATCCCAGTCGCTGTGCGACTGCTTCTTCCGCGACATCTTCGTCGCGTCCATCCTGTCTTCCATGTCTCCTGTGTTAAGCCTTTTCTTCGCACCCCGTTCGTCTTCCCCTCCCCCCCCCTTGTCGAGAGCGCACCTATTTACAAGGTACATAAAATTATGGACATGCGTTCTCGGGGACGGGGTCACCAATACCTAGTGGATTGGGAGGGTTACGGTCCTGAGGAGAGGAGTTGGGTTCCGTCTCGGGACGTGCTGGACCGTTCGCTCATCGATGATTTCCTCCGTTGCCGCCAGATTCCTCCTCGAGTGCGCCAGGAGGCGCTCGGTGAGTGGGGGGGTACTGTCATGTTTGTCATTCATTGTCATGTCTTGTCCCTGTGCTCCCCATGCTATTCGTTTCCCTCTGCTGGTCTTGTTTGGTTCTATCCTTCTCTCTCCCCCTCCCTCTCTCACTCCCTCGCTCTCTCTTCTCTCTGTCGTTCCGTTCCTGCTCCCAGCTGTTCCTATTCCCCTAATCATCATTTAGTCTTTCCACACCTGTTCCCGATCCTTTCCCCTGATTAGACTCCCTATTTATTCCTTTGTGATCCGTTCCTGTTCCATCGGTTCCTTGTTTTGTATTCCATGCTGTAATTGCGTTTCGCCCTGTCCTGTCGTGTTTTTTGCCGTGATTGTGTATCACCCTGTCCTGTCGTGTTTTGTGCCTTCTTCAGACGCTGCGTGTGAGCAGGTGTCTCAGTTAACTACGGCCTGCGCCTACCCGGAGCGACCTGCAGTCTGTGGCCGCTTCTCCAGTTGTTTTCCCCTCTACTATCTAGAGGATTTCAGTTATTCGGTTTTGAGCATTAATAAACTCTGTTTCTGTTAAGTCGCGTTTGGGTCCTCCTTCACCTGCATAACAGAAGCATGGGCTCGGAAACATAACATTCCTTTCAGACCGTTAGACAGGCCTACGCCCATGTTTGCCTTAGATGGTAGTCATCTTCCCAGTATCAAATTTGAGACACTACCTTTAACTCTCACAGTATCTGGTAACCACAGTGAGACTATTTCTTTTTTGATTTTCCGTTCACCGTTTACACCTGTTGTTTTGGGTCACCCCTGGCTTGTATGTCATAATCCTTCTATTAATTGGTCTAGTAATTCTATCCTATCCTGGAACGTTTCTTGTCATGTGAAGTGTTTAATGTCTGCCATCCCTCCCATTTCTTCTGTCCCTACTTCTCAGGAGGAACCTGGCGATTTGACAGGAGTGCCGGAGGAATATCATGATCTGCGCACGGTCTTCAGTCGGTCCCGAGCCAACTCCCTTCCTCCTCACCGGTCGTATGATTGTAGTATTGATCTCCTTCCGGGGACCACTCCTCCTCGAGGTAGACTATACTCTCTGTCGGCTCCCGAACGTAAGGCACTCGAGGATTATTTGTCTGTGTCTCTTGACGCCGGTACCATAGTGCCTTCTTCTTCTCCGGCCGGGGCGGGGTTCTTTTTTGTTAAAAAGAAGGACGGTACTCTGCGCCCCTGCGTGGATTATCGAGGGCTGAATGACATAACGGTTAAGAATCGTTATCCGCTTCCCTTATGTCATCAGCCTTCGAGATTCTGCAGGGAGCCAGGTGCTTTACTAAGTTGGACCTTCGTAACGCTTACCATCTCGTGCGCATCAGAGAGGGGGACGAGTGGAAAACGGCGTTTAACACTCCGTTAGGGCATTTTGAGTACCGGGTTCTGCCGTTCGGTCTCGCCAATGCGCCAGCTGTTTTTCAGGCATTAGTTAATGATGTTCTGAGAGACATGCTGAACATTTTTGTTTTTGTCTATCTTGACGATATCCTGATTTTTTCTCCGTCACTCGAGATTCATGTTCAGCACGTTCGACGTGTTCTACAGCGCCTTTTAGAGAATTGTCTCTACGTAAAGGCTGAGAAGTGCTCTTTTCATGTCTCCTCCGTTACTTTTCTCGGTTCCGTTATTTCCGCTGAAGGCATTCAGATGGATTCCGCTAAGGTCCAAGCTGTCAGTGATTGGCCCGTTCCAAGGTCACGTGTCGAGTTGCAGCGCTTTTTAGGTTTCGCTAATTTCTATCGGCGTTTCATTCGTAATTTCGGTCAAGTTGCTGCCCTCTCACAGCTCTTACTTCTGTCAAGACGTGTTTTAAGTGGTCCGGTTCCGCCCAGGGAGCTTTTGATCTTCTAAAAGAACGTTTTACGTCCGCTCCTATCCTCGTTACTCCTGACGTCACTAGACAATTCATTGTCGAGGTTGACGCTTCAGAGGTAGGCGTGGGAGCCATCCTATCCCAGCGCTTCCAGTCTGACGATAAGGTTCATCCTTGCGCTTATTTTTCTCATCGCCTGTCGCCATCTGAGCGCAACTATGATGTGGGTAAATCCGTGAACTGCTCGCCATCCGCTTAGCCCTAGGCGAATGGCGACAGTGGTTGAGGGGGCGACTGTTCCTTTGTCGTTTGGACAGACCATAAGAACCTTGAGTACATCCGTTCTGCCAAACGACTTAATGCCCGTCAAGCTCGTTGGGCGTTGTTTTTCGCTCGTTTCGAGTTTGTGATTTCTTACCGTCCGGGTAGCAAGAACACCAAGCCTGATGCCTTATCCCGTCTGTTTAGTTCTTCTGTGGCTTCTACTGATCCCGAGGGATTCTTCCTTATGGGCGTGTTGTCGGGTTAACAGTCTGGGGAATTGAAAGACAGGTTAAGCAAGCACTCACGCACACTGCGTCGCCGCCGCTTGTCCTAGTAACCTCCTTTTCGTTCCTGTTTCCACTCGTCTGGCTGTTCTTCAGTGGGCTCACTCTGCCAAGTTAGCTGGTCATCCCGGTGTTCGAGGCACTCTTGCGTCTATTCGCCAGCGCTTTGGTGGCCGACTCAGGAGCGTGACACGCGCCGCTTCGTGGCTGCTTGTTCGGACTGCGCGCAGACTAAGTCGGGTAACTCTCCTCCTGCCGGTCGTCTCAGACCGCTCCCCATTCCTTCTCGACCATGGTCTCACATTGCCTTAGACTTCATTACCGGTCTGCCTTTGTCTGCGGGGAAGACTGTGATTCTGACGGTTGTCGATAGGTTCTCTAAGGCGGCACATTTCATTCCCCTCGCTAAACTTCCTTCCGCTAAGGAGACGGCACAAATCATTATTGAGAATGTATTCAGAATTCATGGCCTCCCGTTAGACGCCGTTTCAGACAGAGGCCCGCAATTCACGTCACAGTTTTGGAGGGAGTTCTGTCGTTTGATTGGTGCGTCCGTCAGTCTCTCTTCCGGGTTTCATCCCCAGTCTAACGGTCAAGCAGAGAGGGCCAATCAGACGATTGGTCGCATACTACGCAGCCTTTCTTTCAGAAACCCTGCGTCTTGGGCAGAACAGCTCCCCTGGGCAGAATACGCTCACCCGCTTCCTTCGTCTGCTACCGGGTTATCTCCGTTTCAGAGTAGTCTGGGTTACCAGCCTCCTCTGTTCTCATCCCAGCTTGCCGAGTCCAGCGTTCCCTCCGCTCAAGCGTTTGTCCAACGTTGTGAGCGCACCTGGAGGAGGGTGAGGTCTGCACTTTGCCGTTACAGGGCACAGACGGTGAGAGCCGCCAATAAACGCAGGATTAAGAGTCCAAGGTATTGTTGCGGCCAGAGAGTGTGGCTTTCCACTCGCAACCTTCCTCTTACGACAGCTTCTCGTTAAGTTGACTCCGCGGTTCATTGGTCCGTTCCGTGTCTCCCAGGTCGTCAATCCTGTCGCTGTGCGACTGCTTCTTCCGCGACATCTTCGTCGCGTCCATCCTGTCTTCCATGTCTCCTGTGTTAAGCCCTTTCTTCGCACCCCCGTTCGTCTTCCCTCCCCTCCCGTCCTTGTCGAGAGCGCACCTATTTACAAGGTACATAAGATTATGGACATGCGTTCTCGGGACGGGGTCACCAATACCTAGTGGATTGGGAGGGTTACGGTCCTGAGGAGAGGAGTTGGGTTCCGTCTCGGGACGTGCTGGACCGTTCGCTCATCGATGATTTCCTCCGTTGCCGCCAGGATTCCTCCTCGAGTGCGCCAGAGGCGCTCGGTGAGTGGGGGTACTGTCATGTTTGTCATTTATTGTCATGTCTTGTCCCTGTGCTCCCCATGCTATTCGCTTTCCTCTGCTGGTCTTGTTTGGTTCTATCCCTCTCTCCCTCCCTCTCACTCTCTCGCTCTCTCTCTTCTCTCTGTCGTTCCGTTCCTGCTCCCAGCTGTTCCTATTCCCCTAATCATCATTTAGTCTTCCCACACCTGTTCCCGATCCTTTCCCCTGATTAGAGTCCCTATTTATTCCTTTATGATCCGTTCCTGTCCCGTCGGTTCCTTGTATTGTATTCACCATGCCGTGATTGCGTTTCGCCCTGTCCTGTCGTGTTTTTGCCGTGATTGTGTATCACCCTGTCCTGTCGTGTTTTGTGCCTTCATCAGATGCTGCGTGTGAGCAGGTGTCTCAGTCGACTGCGGCCTGCGCCTACCCGGCGCGACCTGCAGTCTGTGGCCGCTTCTCCAGTTGTTTCCCTCTACAAGTCTAGAGGAGTTCTGTTATTCCGTTTTGGACTTTAATAAACTCTGTTTCTGTTAAGTCGCTTTTGGGTCCTCTTTTACCTGCATGACACTCCTGCTCTCTCTCCTCCTCCTCCATCCCCTCTCTCTCTCCTGCTTTCTCCTCCTTCTCCATCCCCCCTCTCTACCCCTCTCTCCTTCTTCTCCATCCCCTCTCTCTCTCCTCCTTCTCCATCCCCTCTCTCTCTCCTGCTATCTCCTTCTTCTCCATCCCCTCTCTCTCTCCTCTCTCTCTCTCCTCCTTCTCCATCCCCTCTCTCTCCTGCTCTCTCTCCTTCTTCTCCATCCCCTCTCTCTCTCCTCCTCCTCCATCCCCCTCTCTCTCCCTCTCTCTCCCTCCTTCTCCATCCCCTCTCTCTCTCCTGCTCTCTCTCCTCCTTCTCCATCTCCCCTCTCTACCCCTCTCTCTCCTCCTTCTCCATCCCCTCTCTCTCTCTCTCTCTCCTTTCTCCATCCCCTCTCTCTCTCACTACCTCTCCTCCTCCTCCATCCCCCCTCTCTCTCCCTCTCTCTCCTCCTTCTCCATCCCCTCTCTCTCTCCTGCTCTCTCTCCTCCTTCTCCATCCTCTCTCTCTCTCACTACCTCTCCTCCTCCTCCATCCCCCTCTCTCTCCCTCTCTCTCCTCCTTCTCCATCCCCTCTCTCTCCTGCTCTCTCTCCTCCTTCTCCATCCCCTCTCTCTCCCTCTCTCTCCTCCTCCTCCATTCCCTCTCTCTCTCTCCCTCTCTCTCCTCCTTCTCCACCCCCCCTCACTACCCCTCTCTCTCCTCCTTCTCTATCCACTCTCTCTCTCCTGGTCTCTCCTCCTTCTCCATCTCCTCTCTCTCTCTCTCTCCTCCTCCTCCATCCCCTCTCTCTCCCTCTCTCTCCTCCTTCTCCATCCCCCTCTCTACCCCTCTCTCTCCTCCTTCTCCATCCACTCCCTCTCTCCTGCTCTCTCCTCCTTCTCCATCTCCTCTCTCTCCCCTCTCTCCTCCTCCTCCATCCCCTCTCTCTCTCCCTCTCTCTCCTCCTTCTCCATCTCCTCTCTCTCCCTCTCTCTCTCCTCCTCCATCCCCTCTCTCTCCTGCTCTCTCCTCCTTCTCCATCTCCTCTCTCTACCCCTCTCTCTCTCCCTCTCTCTCCTCCTTCTCCATCCACTCCCTCTCTCCTGCTCTCTCCTCCTTCTCCATCTCCTCTCTCTCCCTCTCTCTCCTCCTCCTCCATCCCCTCTCTCTCTCCCTCTCTCTCCTCCTTCTCCATCTCCTCTCTCTCCCTCTCTCTCCTCCTCCTCCATCCCCTCTCTCTCTCCTGCTCTCTCCTTCTCCATCTCCTCTCTCTACCCCTCTCTCTCTCCCCTCTCTCTCCTCCTCCTCCATCCCCTCTCTCTCCTCTCTCTCCTCCTTCTCCCTCCTCTCTCTCCTCTCTCTCCTCCTCCTCCATCCCCTCTCTCTCTCCTGCTCTCTCCTCCTTCTCCATCTCCTCTCTCTACCCCTCTCTCTCCTCCTCCTCCATCCCCTCTCTCTACCCCTCTCTCTCCTCCTTCTCCATCCCCTCTCCCTCTCCCTCTCTCTCCTCCTTCTCCATCTTCTCTCTACCCCTCTCTCTCCTCCTTCTCCATCCCCCTCTCTCCTCCTTCTCCATCCCCTCTCTCTCTCCTGCTCTCTCCTTCTCCATCTCCTCTCTCTACCCCTCTCTCTCTCTCCTCTCTCTCCTCCTCCTCCATCCCCTCTCTCTCCCTCTCTCTCCTCCTTCTCCATCTCCTCTCTCTCCCTCTCCTCCTCCTCCTCCATCCCCTCTCTCTCCTGCTCTCTCCTCCTTCTCCATCTCCTCTCTCTCTCCCTCTCTCTCCTCCTCCTCCATCCCCTCTCTCTACCCCTCTCTCTCCTCCTTCTCCATCCCCTCTCCCTCTCCCTCTCTCTCCTCCTTCTCCATCTTCTCTCTCTACCCCTCTCTCTCCTCCTTCTCCATCCCCCCTCTCTCTCCTCCTTCTCCATCCCCTCTCTCTCCTGCTCTCTCCTCCTCCTCCATCCCCTCTCTCTCTCCCTCTCTCTCCTCCATCTCCTCTCTCTCTCCCTCTCTCTCCTCCTTCTCCATCCCCTCTCTCTCTCCTGCTCTCTCCTCCTTCTCCATCCCCCTCTCTACCCCTCTCTCTCCTCCTTCTCCATCCCCCCCTCTCTACCCCTCTCTCTCTCTCCTCTCTCTCTCCCTCTCTCTCCTCCTTCTCCATCCACTCTCTCTCCTGCTCTCTCCTCCTCCTCCATCCCCTCTCTCTCTCCCTCTCTCTCCTCCTTCTCCATCCCCTCTCTCTACCCCTCTCTCTCTCCCTCTCTCTCCTCCTTCCTCATCTCCTCTCTCTCACTCCTCCTCCTCCATCCCCCCTCTCTCTCTCTCCTCCTCCTCCATCCCCTCTCTCTCTCCCTCTCTCTCCTCCTTCTCCTCTCTATCCATCTCTATCTTCCTTTTATTTCCATTAAGACAGGAGGAGGATCATACCATAATCTTGTCATTGCAACAGTTTTAGAAGGATAATTAAAATGATATGCTGTCTAATTCACTCTGTCATTAAATCAATCTTTATTATTTTCTATTTTCTCCCAGATGGATTTGAAACATAAACACGTGTGTCTGTTTGTCGTTATCATCAAATGCTAATAAAGCTGAGTGGAAACTTAAACAAGACATGACGTGTTGTCTTTCTCCATCCGATTGGTGTTATCAATCCGTTTCTTCTATAAGATGACAGTATAGTCCATCTGTCTGTGTGACGTTGATGGGTTGAAGTGGTTCGGACTAAATGACTGTTATCTTCCTGTTATCAACCTCTTTCTGGTCCTCCTGTGCGTCTGTGTGTGTTCCTATGTGTGGTCACTGTTATCTACCTTTGGGTTCTAACCAACAGTTCCTCCTGTGTTTTTAGGAGGGGAATGGGTCCCTGGGGATCGGATGAGACACGTGGAGGATAAGATGCCTCATCTACGCTATATAACCAACACTAGTGATGCAATCTACAGGATATTCCAAGGTTAACAGTTCAAAGGTTAACAGTTCAAAGGTTAACAGTTCAAAGGTTAACAGCTCAGAGGTTAAAAGCTCAGAGGTTAACAATTCAAAGGTTAACAGCTCAGAGGTTAAAAGCTCAGAGGTTAACAGTTCAAGGGTTAACAGTTCAAGGTTAAAAGCTCAGAGGTTAACAGTTCAGAGGTTGAAAGCTCAGAGGTTAACAGTTCAGAGGTTAAAAGCTCAGAGGTTAACAGTTCAGAGGTTAAAAGCTCAGAGGTTAACAGTTCAGAGGTTAACAGTTCAGAGGTTAACAGTTCAAGGGTTAACAGT
>NC_060185.1:98504635-98509635 GCF_021184085.1 Oncorhynchus gorbuscha | reverse complement strand
CTTCGACAAGCTTCCCACAAAAAGTTGAGTGAAATTTGGTCAATTCCTACTGACAGAGCTGATGTAACTGAGTCAGGTTTGTAGGCCTCCTTGCTCACACACGCTATCTCAGTTTTGCTCGCAGATTTTCTATAGGTTTGAGGTCAGGGCTTTGTGATGGCATCTCCAATACCTTTACTTTGTTGTCCTTAAGCCATTTTGCCACAACTTTGGAAGTATGCTTGGGGACATTGTCCATTTGGAGGACTAATTTGCGACCAAGCTTTAACTTCCTGACTGATGTCTTGAGATGTTGCTTCAATATATCCACGTAATTTTCCTCCCTCATGACGCCATCTATTTTGTGAAGTGCATCAGTCCCTCCTGCAGCAAAGCACCCCCACAACATGATGCTGCCACCCCCGTGCTTCACGGTTGGGATGGTGTTCTTCGGCTTGCAAGCCTCCCCCTTTTTCCTCCAAACATAACGATTGTCATTATGGCCTAAAAGTTTTCTAGTGGTCCTTTTGTGGTCCTGTACCTGTTGTGTTGGTGGACCAGTAAATAAAACACCCTTCTTGAAATTCTTGCTCTCCTTGCGCCTAACTCCACCCCTCCTGACTCCACCCCTCCTGACTCCACCCCTCCTGACTCCACACCCATCTCTCCTAGGGAGATACTGACAATATGTAAATGTATTTCTGCTCTCCTGCACCTGACTCCACACCCACCTCTCCTAGGGAGATACTGACAATATGTAAATGTATTTCTGCTCTCCTGACTCCACACCCACCTCTCCTAGGGAGATACTGACAATATGTAAATGTATTTCTGCTCTCCTGACTCCACACCCACCTCTCCTAGGGAGATACTGACAATATGTAAATGTATTTCTGCTCTCCTGACTCCACACCCACCTCTCCTAGGGAGATACTGACAATATGTAAATGTATTTCTGCTCTCCTGACTCCACACCCACCTCTCCTAGGGAGATACTGACAATATGTAAATGTATTTCTGCTCTCCTGACTCCACACCCACCTCTCCTAGGGAGATACTGACAATATGTAAATGTATTTCTGCTCTCCTGACTCCACACCCACCTCTCCTAGGGAGATACTGACAATATGTAAATGTATTTCTGCTCTCCTGACTCCACACCCACCTCTCCTAGGGAGATACTGACAATATGTAAATGTATTTCTGCTCTCCTGACTCCACACCCACCTCTCCTAGGGAGATACTGACAATATGTAAATGTATTTCTGCTCTCCTGACTCCACACCCACCTCTCCTAGGGAGATACTGACAATATGTAAATGTATTTCTGCTCTCCTGACTCCACACCCACCTCTCCTAGGGAGATACTGACAATATGTAAATGTATTTCTGCTCTCCTGACTCCACACCCACCTCTCCTAGGGAGATACTGACAATATGTAAATGTATTTCTGCTCTCCTGACTCCACCTCTCCTAGGGAGATACTGACAATATGTAAATGTATTTCTGCTCTCCTGACTCCACCCCTCCTAGGGAGATACTGACAATATGTAAATGTATTTCTGCTCTCCTGACTCCACACCCACCTCTCCTAGAGAGATACTGACAATATGTAAATGTATTTCTGCTCTCCTGACTCCACACCCACCTCTCCTAGAGAGATACTGACAATATGTAAATGTATTTCTGCTCTCCTGACTCCACACCCACCCCTCCTAGGGAGATACTGACAATATGTAAATGTATTTCTGCTCTCCTGTCTTCCTAGCAGCCAGTAACACACTCTTTTACAATTGTAAGTGAAATAATCTGTCTGCTAACAATTGTTGGAGAAATTGTGTCATTCTCAAAGTAGATGTCCTAACCGACTTGCCAAAAACTATAGTTTGTTGACGAGAAGTTTGTGGAGTGGTTGAGAAACAGACTCCAATCTAAGTGGATGTACATTTCTGACTTCAACAGTATTGACATAATGTGACATTCTGTTTACTTTTGTTCACTTTGTTTATTATCTACTCCACTTGCTTTGGCAACATCTGTTTCCATGCCAATACAGCCCCTTGAATTGAATTGAGAGATGGACAGAGAGAAAAAAAGACAGAGAAGAGAGGGAGATGGTCCATCTCCAATGCAGAGGAGGGAGAAATCCTCCAGCTGCCTGCCCCTTATCTGCAAAACTCTTCATCTCACTACGCATTGGAGGAGGGTTGACAGAAATCTCTTTATTTTTTCATAAACCTCTCCTCATCTTTCCTCTTCCTCTCTCTCTCTCTCTCTCTCTCTCTCTCTCTCTCTCTCTCTCTCTCTCTCTCTCTCTCTCTCTCTCTCTCTCTCTGGCTCTCTCTCTCTCTCTCTCTCTCTCTCTCTCTCTCTCTCTCTCTCTCTCTCTCTCTCTCTCTCTCGATGTTCTCTCCTCTCCTCATCTTTCCTCTCCTGTATCTCTCTCTGTCTCTCTCTGTCTCTCTCTCTCTCTCTCTCTGGCTCTCTCTCTCTCTCTCTCTCTCTCTCTCTCTCTCTCTCTCTCTCTCTCTCTCTCTCTCTCTCTCTCTCTCTCTCTCTCTCTCGATGTTCTCTCCCTCTCCTCATCTTTCCTCTCCTGTATCTCTCTCTGTCTCTCTCTCTCTCTCTCTCTCTCTCTGTCTCTCTCTCTCTCTCTCTCTCTCTCTGTCTCTCTCTCTCTCTGTCTCTCTCTCTGTCTCTCTCTCTCTGTCTCTCTCTCTCTCTGTTTCTCTCCTCTCCTCATCTTTCCTCTCTCTCTCTCCTCTCTCTCTCTCTCTCTCTCTCTCTCTCTGTCTCTCTCTCTCTCTCTCTCTCTGTCTCTCTCTGTCTCTCTCTCTGTCTCTCTCTCTCTCTCTCTCTCTCTCTCTCTCTCTCTCTCTCTCTCTCTCTCTCTCTCTCTCTCTCTCTCTCTCTCTCTCTCTCTCTCTCTCTCTCTCTCTCTCTCTCTCTCTCTGGCTCTCTGGCTCTCTCTCTCTCTCTGGCTCTCTCTCTCTCTGGCTCTCTCTCTCTCTCTGGCTCTCTCTCTCTCTCTCTCTCTCTCTCGATGTTCTCTCCTCTCCTCATCTTTCCTCTCCTGTATCTCTCTCTCTCTCTCTCTCTCTGGCTCTCTCTCTCTGGCTCTCTCTCTCTGGCTCTCTCTCTGGCTCTCTCTGGCTCTCTGGCTCTCTCTGGCTCTCTCTGGCGCTCTCTCTCTCTCTCTGGCTCTCTCTCTGTCTCTCTCTCTCTCTCTCTCTCTCTCTCTCTCTCTCTCTCTGTCTCTCTCTCTCTCTCTCTCTCTCTCTCTCTCTCTCTCTCTCTCTCTCTCTCTCTCTCTCTCTCTCTCTCTCTCTGGCTCTCTCTCTCTCGATGTTCTCTCCTCTCCTCTTTCCTCTCCTGTATCTTCTTCTCTCTCTCTCTCTCTCTCTCTCTCTCTCTCTCTCTCTCCTCTCTCTCTCTCTCTCTCTCTCTCTCTCTCTCTCTCTCTCTCTCTCTGTCTCTCTCTCTCTCTCTCGATGTTCTCTCCTCTCCTCATCTTTCCTCTCTCTCTCTCTCTCTCTCTCTCTCTCTCTCTCTCTCTCTCTCTCTGTCTCTCTCTCTCTCTCTCTGTCTCTCTCTCTCTGTCTCTCTCTCTCTGTCTCTCTCTCTCTGTCTCTCTCTCTCTCTCTCTCTGTCTCTCTCTCTCTGTCTCTCTCTCTCTCTCTCTCTGTCTCTCTCTCTCTCTCTCTCTCTCTCTGTCTCTCTCTCTCTGTCTCTGTCTCTGTCTCTCTCTCTCTCTCTCTCTGTCTCTCTCTCTCTCTCTCTCTCTCTCTCTCTCTCTCTCTCTCTCTGGCTCTCTCTGGCTCTCTCTCTCTCTCTGGCTCTCTCTCTCTCTCTGGCTCTCTCTCTCTGGCTCTCTCGATGTTCTCTCCTCTCCCTCATCTTTCCTCTCCTGTATCTCTCTCTCTCTCTCTCTCTCTCTCTCTCTCTCTCTCTCTGGCTCTCTCTGGCTCTCTCTCTCTCTGGCTCTCTCTCTCTCTCTGGCTCTCTCTCTCTCTCTCTGGCTCTCTCGATGTTCTCTCCTCTCCTCATCTTTCCTCTCCTGTCTCTCTCTCTCTCTCTCTCTCTCTCTCTCTCTCTCTCTCTCTCTCTCTCTCTGGCTCTCTCTCTCTCTGGCTGGCTCTCTCTCTGGCTCTCTCTCTCTCTCTCTGTCTCTGTCTCTGTCTCTGTCTCTGTCTCTCTGTCTCTCTGTCTCTCTGTCTCTCTCTCTCTCTCTCTCTCTCTCTCTCTCTCTCTCTCTCTCTCTCTCTCTCTCTCTCTCTCTCTCTCTCTCTCTCTCTCTCTCTCTCTCTCTCTCTCTCTCTCTCTCTCTCTCTCTCTCTCTGGCTCTCTGCTCTCTCTCTCTCTGGCTCTCTCTCTCTCTCTGGCTCTCTCTCTCTCTCTCTCTCTCTCTCGATGTTCTCTCCTCTCCTCATCCCTCTCCTGTATCTCTCTCTCTCCTCTCTCTCTCTCTCTCTCTCTGGCTCTCTCTCTCTCTCTCTCTCTCTCTCTCTCTCTCTCTCTCTCTCTCTGTCTCTGTCTCTCTCTGGCTCTCTCTGGCTCTCTCTCTCTCTCTGGCTCTCTCTCTCTCTCTCTCTCTCTCTCTCTCTCTCTCTCTCTGTGTCTCTCTCCTCTCTCTGTGTCTCTCTCTCCCTCTCCCTCTCCTCTCTCTCTCTCTCTCTCCTCTCTCTCTCTCTCTCTCTCTCTCTCTCTCTCTCTCTCTCTCTCTCTCTCTCTCTCCCTCTCCCTCTCTCTCTCCCTTTCTCTCCTCCTTCTCTCTCTCTCTCCCTTTCTCTCCTCCTTCTCTCTCTCTCTCCCTCCCTTTCTCTCCCCTCTCTTCCCTCTTCATAACTCCTTCCTTATCCATATTCTGTGATAGAGCTCAGGAGGTATGACATTGTGTGAGACTATTCCACCCCTGGATATTTAGTCTCAGATTAAAATTGTCCGCCTCACTGCCAAACACTATCAGCCCGTTTTACAGCCCGTTCTACACTATCAGCCTGTTCCACACTATCCGCCCGTT
>NC_060185.1:98497135-98499635 GCF_021184085.1 Oncorhynchus gorbuscha | reverse complement strand
GCTGGTCTGTCATAATATAATAGAGACAGTAGATCTAGCTGGTCTGTCATAATATAATAGAGACAGTAGATCTAGCTGGTCTGTCATAATATAATAGAGACAGTAGATCTAGCTGTCATAATATAATAGAGACAGTAGATCTAGCTGGTCTGTCATAATATAATAGAGACAGTAGATCTAGCTGGTCTGTCATAATATAACAGAGACAGTAGATCTAGCTGGTCTGTCATAATATAATAGAGACAGTAGATCTAGCTGGTCTGTCATAATATAATAGAGACAGTAGATCTAGCTGGTCTGTCATAATATAATAGAGACAGTAGATCTAGTTGGTCTGTCATAATATAATAGAGACAGTAGATCAAGCTGGACTGTCATATTATAACAGAGACAGTAGATCTAGAGGGTCTGTCATAATATAACAGAGACAGTAGATCTAGCTGGTCTGTCATAATATAATAGAGACAGTAGATCTATCTAGAGACAGTGATCTAGCTGGTCTGTCATAATATAATAGAGACAGTAGATCTAGCTGGTCTGGCATAGATATAATAGAGACAGTAGATCTAGCTGGTCTGTCATAATATAATAGAGACAGTAGATCTAGCTGGTCTGTCATAATATAATAGAGACAGTAGATCTAGCTGAAATGTCATAATATAATAGAGACAGTAGATCTAGCTGGTCTGTCATAATATAATAGAGACAGTAGATCTAGCTGGTCTGTCATAATATAATAGAGACAGTAGATCTAGCTGGTCTGTCATAATATAATAGAGACAGTAGATCTAGCTGGTCTGTCATAATATAATAGAGACAGTAGATCTAGCTGGTCTGTCATAATATAACAGAGACAGTAGATCTAGCTGAAATATCATAATATAATAGAGACAGTAGATCTAGCTGGTCTGTCATAATATAATAGAGACAGTAGATCTAGCTGGACTGTCATAATATAATAGAGACAGTAGATCTAGTCATAATATAATAGAGACAGTAGATCTAGTCTGTCATAATATAATAGAGACAGTAGATCTAGCTGGTCTGTCATAATATAATAGAGACAGTAGATCTAGCTGGTCTGTCATAATATAATAGAGACAGTAGATCAGCTAGATCAGTAGATCTAGCTGGTCTGTCATAATATAATAGAGACAGTAGATCTAGCTGGTCTGTCATAATATAATAGAGACAGTAGATCTAGCTGGTCTGTCATAATATAATAGAGACAGTAGATCTAGTTGGTCTGTCATAATATAATAGAGACAGTAGATCTAGCTGGTCTGTCATAATATAACAGAGACAGTAGATCTAGCTGGTCTGTCATAATATAATAGAGACAGTAGATCTAGCTGGTCTGTCATAATATAATAGAGACAGTAGATCTAGCTGGTCTGTCATAATATAATAGATCTAGCTGGTCTGTCAGAGACAGTAGATCTAGCTGCTGGTCTAGTCAGCTGGTCTGTCATAATATAATAGAGACAGTAGATCTAGCTGGTCTGTCATAATATAATAGAGACAGTAGATCTAGCTGGTCTGTCATAATATAATAGAGACAGTAGATCTAGCTGGTCTGTCATAATATAATAGAGACAGTAGATCTAGCTGGTCTGTCATAATATAATAGAGACAGTAGATCTAGCTGGTCTGTCATAATATAATAGAGACAGTAGATCTAGCTGGTCTGTCATAATATAATAGAGACAGTAGATCTAGCTGGTCTGTCATAATATAACAGAGACAGTAGATCTAGCTGGTCTGTCATAATATAATAGAGACAGTAGATCTAGCTGGTCTGTCATAATATAATAGAGACAGTAGATCTATCTGGTCTGTCATAATATAATAGAGACAGTAGATCTTGCTGGTCTGTCATAATATAATAGAGACAGTAGATCTGGTCTGTCATAATATAATAGAGACAGTAGATCTGTAATAGAGACAGTAGATCTAGCTGGTCTGTCATAATATAATAGAGACAGTAGATCTAGCTGGTCTGTCATAATATAATAGAGACAGACAGTAGATCAGTAGATCTAGCTGGTCTGTCATAATATAATAGAGACAGTAGATCTAGCTGGACTGTCATAATATAATAGAGACAGTAGATCTAGATGGTCTGTCATAATATAATAGAGACAGTAGATCTAGCTGGTCTGTCATAATATAACAGAGACAGTAGATCTAGCTGGTCTGTCATAATATAATAGAGACAGTAGATCTAGCTGGTCTGTCATAATATAATAGAGACAGTAGATCTAGCTGGTCTGTCATAATATAATAGAGACAGTAGATCTAGCTGGTCTGTCATAATATAATAGAGACAGTAGATCGAGCTGGTCTGTCATAATATAATAGAGACAGTAGATCTATCTGGTCTGTCATAATATAATAGAGACAGTAGATCTAGCTGGTCTGTCATAATATAACAGAGACAGTAGATCTAGCTGAAATATCATAATATAATAGAGACAGTAGATCTAGTTGGTCTGTCATA
>NC_060185.1:98453344-98496635 GCF_021184085.1 Oncorhynchus gorbuscha | reverse complement strand
GTCTGTCATAATATCATAGAGACAGTAGATCTAGCTGGTCTGTCATAATATAATAGAGACAGTAGATCTAGCTGGTCTGTCATAATGTAATAGAGACAGTAGATCTAGCTGGTCTGACATAATATAATAGAGTCAGTAGATCTAGCTGGTCTTTCATATTATAATAGAGACAGTAGATCTAGCTGGTCTGTCATAATATAATACTAGATCTAGCTAATAATATATTACAGACAGTAGATCTAGCTGGTCTGTCATAATATAATACAGACAGTAGATCTAGCTGGTCTGTCATAATATAACAGAGACAGTAGATCTAGCTCGTCTGTCATAATATAATAGAGACAGTAGATCTAGCTGGTCTGTCATAATATAACAGAGACAGTAGATCTAGCTCGTCTGTCATAATATAATAGAGACAGTAGATCTAGCTGGTCTGTCATAATATCATAGAGACAGTAGATCTAGCTGGTCTGTCATAATATAATAGAGACAGTAGATCTAGCTGGTCTGACATAATATAATAGAGACAGTAGATCTAGCTGGTCTTTCATATTATAATAGAGACAGTAGATCTAGCTGGTCTGTCATAATATAATACAGACAGTAGATCTAGCTGGTCTGTCATTATATATTACAGACAGTAGATCTAGCTGGTCTGTCATAATATAATACAGACAGTAGATCTAGCTGGTCTGTCATAATATAACAGAGACAGTAGATCTAGCTCGTCTGTCATAATATAATAGAGACAGTAGATCTAGCTGGTCTGTCATAATATAACAGAGACAGTAGATCTAGCTCGTTTGTCATAATATAATAGAGACAGTAGATCTAGCTGGTCTGTCATAATATCATAGAGACAGTAGATCTAGCTGGTCTGTCATAATATAATAGAGACAGTAGATCTAGCTGGTCTGTCATAATGTAATAGAGACAGTAGATCTAGCTGGTCTGTCATAATATAACAGAGACAGTAGATCTAGCTGGTCTGTCATAATATAACAGAGACAGTAGATCTAGCTGGTCTGTCATAATATAATAGAGACAGTAGATCTAGCTGGTCTGTCATAATATAATAGAGACAGTAGATCTAGCTGGTCTGTCATAATATAATAGAGACAGTAGATCTAGCTGGTCTGTCATAATATAATAGAGACAGTAGATCTAGCTGGTCTGTCATAATATAATAGAGACAGTAGATCTAGACTGGTCTGTCATAATATAATAGAGACAGTAGATCTAGCTGGTCTGTCATAATATAACAGAGACAGTAGATCTAGCTCGTCTGTCATAATATAATAGAGACAGTAGATCTAGCTGGTCTGTCATAATATAATAGAGACAGTAGATCTAGCTGGTCTGTCATAATATAATAGAGACAGTAGATCTAGCTGGTCTGTCATAATATAATAGAGACAGTAGATCTAGCTGGTCTGTCATAATATAATAGAGACAGTAGATCTAGCTGGTCTGTCATAATATAATAGAGACAGTAGATCTAGCTGGTCTGTCATAATATAACAGAGACAGTAGATCTAGTCTAGCTGGTCTGTCATAATATAATAGAGACAGTAGATCTAGCTGGTCTGTCATAATATAATAGAGACAGTAGATCTAGCTGGTCTGTCATAATATAACAGAGACAGTAGATCTAGCTGGTCTGTCATAATATAATAGAGACAGTAGATCTAGCTGGTCTGTCATAATATAATAGAGACAGTAGATCTAGCTGGTCTGTCATAATATAATAGAGACAGTAGATCTAGCTGGTCTGTCATAATATAATAGAGACAGTAGATCTAGCTGGTCTGTCATAATATAATAGAGACAGTAGATCTAGCTGGTCTGTCATAATATAATAGAGACAGTAGATCTAGCTGGTCTGTCATAATATAATAGAGACAGTAGATCTAGCTGGTCTGTCATAATATATTAGAGACAGTAGATCTAGCTGGTCTGTCATAATATAATACAGACAGTAGATCTAGCTGGTCTGTCATAATATAACAGAGACAGTAGATCTAGCTGGTCTGTCATAATATAATAGAGACAGTAGATCTAGCTGGTCTGTCATAATATAACAGAGACAGTAGATCTAGCTGGTCTGTCATAATATAATAGAGACAGTAGATCTAGCTGGTCTGTCATAATATAATAGAGACAGTAGATCTAGCTGGTCTGTCATAATATAATAGAGACAGTAGATCTAGCTGGTCTGACATAATATAATAGAGACAGTAGATCTATAATATAATAGAGTCAGTAGATCTAGCTGGTCTTTCATATTATAATAGAGACAGTAGATCTAGCTGGTCTGTCATAATATAATACAGACAGTAGATCTAGCTGGTCTGTCATTATATATTACAGACAGTAGATCTAGCTGGTCTGTCATAATATAATACAGACAGTAGATCTAGCTGGTCTGTCATAATATAACAGAGACAGTAGATCTAGCTCGTCTGTCATAATATAATAGAGACAGTAGATCTAGCTGGTCTGTCATAATATAACAGAGACAGTAGATCTAGCTCGTTTGTCATAATATAATAGAGACAGTAGATCTAGCTGGTCTGTCATAATATCATAGAGACAGTAGATCTAGCTGGTCTGTCATAATATAATAGAGACAGTAGATCTAGCTGGTCTGTCATAATATAATAGAGACAGTAGATCTAGCTGGTCTGTCATAATATAACAGAGACAGTAGATCTAGCTGGTCTGTCATAATATAATAGAGACAGTAGATCTAGCTGGTCTGTCATAATATAATAGAGACAGTAGATCTAGCTGGTCTGTCATAATATAACAGAGACAGTAGATCTAGCTGGTCTGTCATAATATAATAGAGACAGTAGATCTAGCTGGTCTGTCATAATATCATAGAGACAGTAGATCTAGCTGGTCTGTCATAATATAATAGAGACAGTAGATCTAGCTGGTCTGTCATAATGTAATAGAGACAGTAGATCTAGCTGGTCTGTCATAATATAACAGAGACAGTAGATCTAGCTCGTCTGTCATAATTTAATAGAGACAGTAGATCTAGCTCGTCTGTCATAATATAATAGAGACAGTAGATCTAGCTGGTCTGTCATAATATAATAGAGACAGTAGATCTAGCCGGTCTGTCATAATATAAGAGAGACAGTAGATCTAGCTAGTCTGTCATAATATAACAGAGACAGTAGATCTAGCTCGTCTGTCATAATATAATAGAGACAGTAGATCTAGCTGGTCTGTCATAATGTAATAGAGACAGTAGATCTAGCTGGTCTGTCATAATATAATAGAGACAGTAGATCTAGCTGGTCTGTCATATTATAATAGAGACAGTAGATCTAGCTGGTCTGTCATAATATAATAGAGACAGTAGATCTAGCTGTTCTGACATAATATAATAGAGACAGTAGATCTTGCTGAAATGTCGTAATATAAAAGAGACAGTAGATCTTGCTGAAATGTCGTAATATAAAAGAGACAGTAGATCCACCTCTTGTTCCCTGTACTCTATATATATATCTGTTTATTATACCTGTTGATACAGGGCTCATATGTGAAACTATTCTAACTGAACATTTTCTTTCACAGTGACACTAACTCCGAATGGGAGTCTTATGCGGTGTCCTGTGTGAATTGAAGTATGCTCTCTCTAATTCTCACTTTCTCTCTCTCGGAGGACCTGAGCTCTAGGACCATGCATCAGGATTACCTGTCATGATGACTCCTTGCTGTCCCCAGTCCACCTGGCCTTGCTGCTGTTCCAATTTCAACTGTTCTGCCTGCGGCTATGGAACCCTAAACTGTTCATTTTTACTCTTGAGGTGCTGTCCTGTTTGCACCCTCTCCAACCACTGTGATCTCTACCCGGCACAGCCAGAAGAAGACTGGCCATAGCCTGGTTCCTCTCTTGGTTTCTTCCTAGGTTCTGGCCTTTCTAGGGAGTTTTTCCTAGCCACCGTCGTTCTACACCTGCATTGCTTGCTGACTGAGGGTCTTCCAAATATTGAAAGTGTGTAAATAGTTACCCATGTTATTTTGTATATATATAGGGTCTATTTCCCTGCTTTTGAGAGGAGATGGCCACTGTACTGGTGGACTTCCAGTAGCTCAGTTTGAAGATCACGGTGCTTGCAATGCCAGGGTTGTGGGCTCGATTCCCATGTGGGACCAGTATGAAAAACGTATGCACTACTGAATAATTAGCTCTGGATAAGAACGTCTGCCAAATGACAAAAATGTAAATTGCACTTAGCTAACGATATGCTGTTGCCTTCTGTACACAGAAAAATGAGTTGGTCTGATGATTCTTCATGAGTAGGGAAAAAAAAGTGCCTCAATCCCAAAGTATCCATAATGTGTGTTTCTGTGCCGACTGCAGCAGAAAACACCATCTCTTTTCTGATCTCTCCTACTCTACTTGCATACAAAACACGGAATGATCCCACCAGACCCACCGATCCCCAGCCTCAAACCCCACAGCTCTCCACCTTGGAAACTACAGATCCCAACATGGCATGATCCCAGCAGGCTCCCCTGCACCCACAGCCCCCCAGGCCTCGGAGCCCATAGCCCTCCACCAGTCCCTCAAAGCCGATTGCCCTCCCCCTGGCCACAGAGCCCATTGCCCTCCACCAGGCCCCCCAACAGTCCCCCAGGCCTCAGAGACCACAGCCCCCAGGCCTCAGAGACCTCAGCCCCCAGGCCTCAGAGACCCTACAGCACACAGTACTAAATGGAACATAGAGACGGATGGACTCCCAAGAGCTAGTGTCCAATTATATCACATGGGATGAAACCCCACCCCCCAATACTCCATATCCCAGTGTGTTTTGTGTTATGACTTTCTGGGTGTAGATCGTTGCATCCCCCTCCCCACTCTATCTCCTAAACCCAGGTTTTGTTATCTCACGTCATACAATACTGTCAGAGACTCTCCCCCTGGTCATGCAGAAAGAAATGGAGAGAGCACAGAGAGAGAGAACAAAGGCATTCACTTGGCCAAACTCCTAAATCGCCAAAATGGTAGAATTTTAAAATTTCCACCCTTGAGAATGTGGGAAGGGTCCGTGGAAATGTAATGGACAGTCAGGACGAGTGTGTTTCATTTCTCATATCAGATTTATCAGGTATCAGATTTACGTCTAAATATTGTGAAACGTATGTTATTAATTAAACATGAAAATATTTGAGAAAAGATGTAATGTGATATTAACCTTCTTTATGAGAGTATGGATTTTCATATAAAGATGAACTAGTCAGTGGCCACATCCTCCGTGAGCCCATGTGCCGTTTTCAACTGAAACGTATTAAACCCACTCCTGATGAAATTCACACCAGACCACACGAACCCCGGTGTAAGCTAAGGTTGCAAATGGTTGAATTACTAAGACCAAAACATGCCGGGTGACACTGGTGTGTGAAGTGGTTTAAACTACAACTCTACCGAAGGACAATAGTCTACACGGCTGGAAGTGGTTAAACTCTGAGAGTATCGATTCACTACAGAAGAAGTGAGAAATTATAGACAACACAAATTACTAGTCTGCAGCTAGAAATGTAAGTAAACGAAACGGACGAGAAAACAGACAACCACCGAAACATCTAATCTACGACAACATTTCCTAATGGTTTCTCTGAAGTATCCATTCTAACATTGATCATCTAACCACGTTGATCGTCTGAGGAAGCATAACCAGAGAGGCTCTGATGAAATCTCCAGCAGACGGACCGAATTCCAACAGAGAAGACAACAACGACACACGGGCGCAAATATGAATTTCAATTTCTTTATCGAATGAGCAGTCGTTCACGTAACGTTTTTAACTAACTCTATGAGTGTTGTAAATCCTCTATAAGTTTCCCGCTCTTTATCGGTCCACACCTCCTTTCTGTTGTCTACCAAGCCGTCGTATCGGCTTTGCCCACTAGAGGCGTTTTCTTTGTATCATTGTTAGCAACTCAATGCATAATATCTACTGTTTGTTTCACTGTATGTCTGTGACAGCAAGGCATCACATTAAGGATACAAGGATACAGTTCCTATTGGCCCTGGTCCTATACAGTCCCTATGGGCCATGGTCCTATACAGTCCCTATGGGCCCTGGTCCTATACAGTCCCTATGGGCCATGGTCCTATACAGTCCCTATGGGCCCTGGTCCTATGCCGTCCCTATATGCCCTGGTCCTATACAGTCCCTATGGGCCCTGGTCCTATGCAGTCCCTATGGGCCATGGTCCTATGCAGTCCCTATATGCCCTGCTCCTATACAGTCCCTATGGGCCCTGGTCCTATGCAGTCCCTATGGGCCATGGTCCTATGCAGTCCCTATATGCCCTGCTCCTATACAGTCCCTATGGGCCATGGTCCTATGCAGTCCCTATATGCCCTGGTCCTATACAGTCCCTATGGGCCCTGGTCCTATACAGTCCCTATGGGCCCTGGTCCTATACAGTCCCTATGGGCCCTGGTCCTATACAGTCCCTATGGGCCATGGTCCTATACAGTCCCCATGGGCCCTGGTCCTATGCAGTCCCTATGGGCCATGGTCCTATGCAGTCCCTATGGGCCCTGGTCCTATGCAGTCCCTATATGCCCTGCTCCTATACAGTCCCTATATGCCCTGCTCCTATACAGTCCCTATGGGCCCTGGTCCTATACAGTCCCTATACGTCCTGGTCCTATACAGTCCCTATGGGCCCTGGTCCTATACAGTCCCTATGGGCCATGGTCCTATACAGTCCCTATGGGCCATGGTCCTATACAGTCCCTATATGTCCTGGTCCTATACAGTCCCTATGGGCCCTGGTCCTATACAGTCCCTATATGCCCTGGTCCTATACAGTCCCTATGGGCCCTGGTCCTATACAGTCCCTATATGCCCTGGTCCTATACAGTCCCTATATGCCCTGGTCCTATGCAGCCCCTATATGCCATGGTCCTATACAGTCCCTATGGGCCATGGTCCTATGCAGTCCCTATGGGTCATGGTCCTATGCAGTCCCTATATGCCCTGGTCCTATACAGTCCCTATGGGCCCTGGTCCTATGCAGTCCCTATATGCCCTGGTCCTATACAGTCCCTATGGGCCCTGGTCCTATGCAGTCCCTATATGCCCTGGTCCTATACAGTCCCTATGGGCCCTGGTCCTATGCAGTCCCTATATGCCCTGGTCCTATACAGTCCCTATGGGCCCTGGTCCTATGCAGTCCCTTTATGCCCTGGTCCTATACAGTCCCTATGGGCCCTGGTCCTATGCAGTCCCTATATGCCCTGGTCCTATACAGTCCCTATGGGCCCTGGTCCTATGCAGTCCCTATATGCCATGGTCCTATACAGTCCCTATGGGCCATGGTCCTATACAGTCCCTATGGGACATGGTCCTATGCAGTCCATATATGCCCTGGTCCTATGCAGTCCCTATATGCCCTGGTCCTATACAGTCCCTATGGGCCCTGGTCCTATGCAGTCCCTATGGGCCCTGGTCCTATGCAGTCCCTATATGCCCTGGTCCTATACAGTCCCTATGGGCCATGGTCCTATGCAGTCCCTATATGCCCTGGTCCTATACAGTCCCTATGCGCCCTGGTCCTATACAGTCCCTATGGGCCCTGGTCCTATACAGTCCCTATGGGCCATGGTCCTATGCAGTCCCTATATGCCCTGGTCCTATACAGTCCCTATGGGCCCTGGTCCTATACAGTCCCTATATGCCCTGGTCCTATACAGTCCCTATGGGCCATGGTCCTATACAGTCCCTATGGGTGCTAGTCCTATACAGTCCCTATGGGCCCTGGTTCTATACAGTCCCTATATGCCCTGGTCCGATACAGTCCCTATGGGCCATGGTCCTATACAGTCCCTATGGGTGCTAGTCCTATACAGTCCCTATATGCCCTGGTCCTATACAGTCCCTATAGGCCCTGGTCCTATACAGTCCCTATATGTCCTGGTCCTATACAGTCCCTATGGGCCATGGTCCTGTGCAGTCCCTATGGGCCCTGGTCCTATACAGTCCTTATATGTCCTGGTCCTATACCGTCCCTATGGGCCATGGTCCTATGCAGTCCCTATGGGCCCTGGTCCTATACAGTCCCTATATGCCCTGGTCCTATACAGTGCCTATGGGCCCTGGTCCTATACAGTCCCTATATGTCCTGGTCCTATGTAGTCCCTATGGGCCATGGTCCTATGCAGTCCCTATATGCCCTGGTCCTATACAGTCCCTATGGGCCCTGGTCCTATGCAGTCCCTATATGCCATGGTCCTATACAGTCCCTATGGGCCATGGTCCTATACAGTCCCTATGGGCCATGGTCCTATGCAGTCCCTATATGCCCTGGTCCTATGCAGTCCCTATATGCCCTGGTCCTATACAGTCCCTATGGGCCCTGGTCCTATGCAGTCCCTATGGGCCCTGGTCCTATGCAGTCCCTATATGCCCTGGTCCTATACAGTCCCTATGGGCCATGGTCCTATGCAGTCCCTATATGCCCTGGTCCTATACAGTCCCTATGGGCCCTGGTCCTATACAGTCCCTATGGGCCCTGGTCCTATACAGTCCCTATGGGCCATGGTCCTATGCAGTCCCTATATGCCCTGGTCCTATACAGTCCCTATGGGCCCTGGTCCTATGCAGTCCCTATATGCCATGGTCCTATACAGTCCCTATGGGCCATGGTCCTATACAGTCCCTATGGGCCATGGTCCTATGCAGTCCCTATATGCCCTGGTCCTATGCATTTACATTACATTACATTTAAGTCATTTAGCAGACGCTCTTATCCAGAGCGACTTACAAATTGGTGCATTCACCTTATGACATCCAGT
Source organism: Oncorhynchus gorbuscha (assembly GCF_021184085.1). Lineage (NCBI taxonomy): Eukaryota > Metazoa > Chordata > Actinopteri > Salmoniformes > Salmonidae > Oncorhynchus > Oncorhynchus gorbuscha. Next base: position 98,487,805 of record NC_060185.1, on the reverse strand, counting down.
GGGACAGTCACTTAACAATAGTGCATCTAAAACTTAGGGGGGGTGGGGTGAGAGGGATTACTTAACCTATCCTAGGTATTCCTTAAAGAGGTGGGGTTTCAGGTGTCTCCGGAAGGTGGTGATTGACTCCGCTGTCCTGGCGTCGTGAGGGAGTTTGTTCCACCATTGGGGGGCCAGGGCAGCGAACAGTTTTGACTGGGCTGAGCGGGAGCTGTACTTCCTCAGTGGTAGGGAGGCGAGCAGGCCAGAGGTGGATGAACGCAGTGCCCTTGTTTGGGTGTAGGGCCTGATCAGAGCCTGGAGGTACTGAGGTGCCGTTCCCCTCACAGCTCCGTAGGCAAGCACCATGGTCTTGTAGCAGATGCGAGCTTCAACTGGAAGCCAGTGGAGAGAACGGAGGAGCGGGGTGACGTGAGAGAACTTGGGAAGGTTGAACACCAGACGGGCTGCGGCGTTCTGGATGAGTTGAAGGGGTTTAATGGCACAGGCAGGGAGCCCAGCCAACAGCGAGTTGCAGTAATCCAGACGGGAGATGACAAGTGCCTGGATTAGGACCTGCGCCGCTTCCTGTGTGAGGCAGGGTCGTACTCTGCGGATGTTGTAGAGCATGAACCTACAGGAACGGGCCACCGCCTTGATGTTAGTTGAGAACGACAGGGTGTTGTCCAGGATCACGCCAAGGTTCTTGGCGCTCTGGGAGGAGGACACAATGGAGTTGTCAACCGTGATGGCGAGATCATGGAACGGGCAGTCCTTCCCCGGGAGGAAGAGCAGCTCCGTCTTGCCGAGGTTCAGCTTGAGGTGGTGATCCGTCATCCACACTGATATGTCTGCCAGACATGCAGAGATGCGATTCGCCACCTGGTCATCAGAAGGGGGAAAGGAGAAGATTAATTGTGTGTCGTCTGCATAGCAATGATAAGAGAGACCATGTGAGGTTATGACAGAGCCAAGTGACTTGGTGTATAGCGAGAATAGGAGAGGGCCAAGAACAGAGCCCTGGGGACACCAGTGGTGAGAGCGCGTGGTGAGGAGACAGATTCTCGCCACGCCACCTGGTAGGAGCAACCTGTCAGGTAGGACGCAATCCAAGCGTGGGCCGCGCCGGAGATGCCCAACTCGGAGAGGGTGGAGAGGAGGATCTGATGGTTCACAGTATCGAAGGCAGCCGATAGATCTAGAAGGATGAGAGCAGAGGAGAGAGAGTTAGCTTTAGCAGTGCGGAGCGCCTCCGTGATACAGAGGAGAGCAGTCTCAGTTGAATGACTAGTCTTGAAACCTGACTGATTTGGATCAAGAAGGTCATTCAGAGAGAGATAGCGGGAGAGCTGGCCAAGGACGGCACGTTCAAGAGTTTTGGAGAGAAAAGAAAGAAGGGATACTGGTCTGTAATTGTTGACATCGGAGGGATCGAGTGTAGGTTTTTTCAGAAGGGGTGCAACTCTCGCTCTCTTGAAGACGGAAGGGACGTAGCCAACGGTCAGGGATGAGTTGATGAGCGAGGTGAGGTAAGGGAGAAGGTCTCCGGAAATGGTCTGGAGAAGAGAGGAGGGGATAGGGTCAAGCGGGCAGGTTGTTGGGCGGCCGGCCGACACAAGACGCGAGATTTCATCTGGAGAGAGAGGGGAGAAAGAGGTCAGAGCACAGGATAGGGCAGTGTGAGCAGAACCAGCGGTGTCGTTTGACTTAGCAAACGAGGATCGGATGTCGTCGACCTTCTTTTCAAAATGGTTGACGAAGTCATCTGCAGAGAGGGAGGAGGGGGGAGGGGGCGGAGGATTCAGGAGGGAGGAGAAGGTGGCAAAGAGCTTCCTAGGGTTAGAGGCAGATGCTTGGAATTTAGCGTGGTAGAAAGTGGCTTTAGCAGCAGAGACAGAGGAGGAAAATGTAGAGAGGAGGGAGTGAAAGGATGCCAGGTCCGCAGGGAGGCGAGTTTTCCTCCATTTCCGCTCGGCTGCCCGGAGCCCTGTTCTGTGAGCTCGCAATGAGTCATCGAGCCACGGAGCGGGAGGGGAGGACCGAGCCGGCCTGGAGGATAGGGGACATAGAGAGTCAAGGGATGCAGAGAGGGAGGAGAGGAGGGTTGAGGAGGCAGAATCAGGAGATAGGTGGGAGAAGGTTTGAGCGGAGGGAAGAGATGATAGGATGGAAGAGGAGAGAGTAGCGGGGGAGAGAGAGCGAAGGTTGGGACGGCGCGATACCATCCGAGTAGGGGCAGTGTGGGAGGTGTTGGATGAGAGCGAGAGGGAAAAGGATACAAGGCAGTGGTCGGAGACTTGGAGGGGAGTTGCAATGAGGTTAGTGGAAGAACAGCATCTAGTAAAGATGAGGTCGAGCGTATTGCCTGCCTTGTGAGTAGGGGGGAAGGTGAGAGGGTGAGGTCAAAAGAGGAGAGGAGTGGAAAGAAGGAGGCAGAGAGGAAAGAGTCAAAGGTAGACGTGGGGAGGTTAAAGTCGCCCAGAACTGTGAGAGGTGAGCCGTCCTCAGGAAAGGAGCTTATCAAGGCATCAAGCTCATTGATGAACTCTCCGAGGGAACCTGGAGGGCGATAAATGATAAGGATGTTAAGCTTGAAAGGGCTAGTAACTGTGACAGCATGGAATTCAAAGGAGGCGATAGACAGATGGGTAAGGGGAGAAAGAGAGAATGACCACTTGGGAGAGATGAGGATCCCGGTGCCACCACCCCGCTGACCAGACGCTCTCGGGGTGTGCGAGAACACGTGGGCGGACGAAGAGAGAGCAGTAGGAGTAGCAGTGTTGTCTGTGGTGATCCATGTTTCCGTCAGTGCCAAGAAGTCGAGGGACTGGAGGGAGGCATAGGCTGAGATGAACTCTGCCTTGTTGACCGCAGATTGGCAGTTCCAGAGGCTACCGGAGACCTGGAACTCCACGTGGGTCGTGCGCGCTGGGACCACCAGAGTAGGGTGGCCACGGCCACGCGGTGGGGAGCGTTTGTATGGTCTGTGCAGAGAGGAGAGAACAGGGATAAACAGACACATAGTTGACAGGCTACAGAAGAGGCTACGCTAATGCAAAGGAGATTGGAATGACAAGTGGACTACACGTCTCGAATGTTCAGAAAGTTAAGCTACGTAGCAAGAATCTTATTGACTAAAATGATTAAAATGATACAGTACTGCTGAAGTAGGCCAGCTGGCAGTGGGTGCGTTGTTGACACTACACTAATCAAGTCGTTCCGTTGAGTGTAATAGTTTCTGCAGTGTTGCTATTCGGGGGCTAGCAGGCTAGCTAGCAGTGTTGTTTACGTTACGTTGCGTTAAAAGAACGACAATAGATGGCTAGCGAACCTAGAAAATCGCTCTAGACTACACAATTATCTTTGATACAAAGACGGCTATGTAGCTAGCTAAGTAGCTAGCTACGATCAAACAAATCAAACCGTTGTACTGTAATGAAATGAAGTGAAAATGTGATACAACCTGTGAATGCGACCGGGTAGTTGAGTTCTATACAGAAGACGTTGGCTAGCGTTGGCTAGCTGTTGGCTAGCTAGCAGAGTCACCTACGTTAAGGACGACAAATAGCTGGCTAGCTAACCTCGGTAAATTAAGATAATCACTCTAAGACTACACACTCTAAACCTAAACAACACAATTATCTTGGATACGAAGACAGCAAAGACAGCTATGTAGCTAGCTAACACTAAACTAATCAAGTCGTTCAGTTGAGTGTAATAGTTTTCCCAGTGCAGCTAATCAGTGGACGTTAGCTAGCTGGCTAGTGAAGACTACGTTAGGACGGCGAAATACGATAATTACGCAATTATCTTTGATACAAAGACGGCTATGTAGCTAGCTGAGAAGAAATTGCTAGGATAAGATAAATCAAACCGTTGTGATATAATGAATATAATGAAAAAGTTATACTACCCGTTGGAGCGACGTGCAGATGCGACCACTCGCTCCAACCGGAACCGGAAATCTAACAGTCCCTATATGCCCCTATATGCCCTGTACCTATATAGTCCCTATGGGCCCTGGTCCTATACAGTCCCTATGGGCCATGGTCCTATGCAGTCCCTATATGCCCTGGTCCTATACAGTCCCTATGGGCCATGGTCCTATACAGTCCCTATGGGCCCTGGTCCTATACAGTCCCTATATATGCCCTGGTCCTATACAGTCCCTATATGTCCTGGTCCTATACAGTCCCTATGGGCCATGGTCCTATGCAGTCCCTATATGCCCTGGTCCTATACAGTCCCTATATGCCCTGGTCCTATACAGTCCCTATGGGCCATGGTCCTATGCAGTCCCTATATGTCCTGGTCCTATACAGTCCCTATATGCCCTGTTCCTATACAGTCCCTATGGGCCATGGTCCTATGCAGTCCCTATATGCCCTGGTCCTATACAGTCCCTATGGGCCCTGGTCCTATACAGTCCCTATATTCCCTGGTCCTATACAGTCCCTATGGGCCATGGTCCTATACAGTCCCTATGGGTGCTAGTCCTATACAGTCCCTATGGGCCCTGGTCCTATACAGTCCCTATATGCCCTGGTCCTATACAGTCCCTATGGGCCATGGTCCTATACAGTCCCTATGGGTGCTAGTCCTATACAGTCCCTTTGGGCCCTGGTCCTATACAGTCCCTATATGCCCTGGTCCTATACAGTCCCTATGGGCCCTGGTCCTATACAGTCCCTATATGTCCTGGTCCTATACAGTCCCTATGGGCCATGGTCCTGTGCAGTCCCTATGGGCCCTGGTCCTATACAGTCCCTATATGTCCTGGTCCTATACAGTCCCTATGGGCCATGGTCCTATGCAGTCCCTATATGCCCTGGTCCTATACAGTCCCTATGGGCCCTGGTCCTATACAGTCCCTATGGGCCCTGGTCCTATACAGTCCCTATGGGCCCTGGTCCTATACAGTCCCTATATGCCCTGGTCCTATACAGTCCCTATGGGCCCTGGTCCTATACAGTCCCTATGGGCCATGGTCCTATACAGTCCCTATGGGCCCTGGTCCTATACAGTCCCTATATGCCCTGGTCCTATACAGTCCCTATGGGCCCTGGTCCTATACAGTCCCTATGGGCCATGGTCCTATGCAGTCCCTATGGGCCATGGTCCTATACAGTCCCTATATGTCCTGGTCCTATACAGTCCCTATGGGCCCTGGTCCTATGTAGTCCCTATGGGCCATGGTCCTATACAGTCCCTATGGGCCCTGGTCCTATGCAGTCCCTATATGCCCTGGTCCTATACAGTCCCTATGGGCCATGGTCCTATACAGTCCCTATATGCCCTGGTCCTATACAGTCCCTATATGTCCTGGTCCTATACAGTCCCTATGGGCCCTGGTCCTATGCAGTCCCTATATGCCCTGGTCCTATACAGTCCCTATGGGCCATGGTCCTATACAGTCCCTATGGGCCATGGTCCTATACAGTCCCTATATGCCCTGGTCCTATGCAGTCCCTATATGCCCTGGTCCTATAGAGTCCCTATGGGCCATGGTCCTATACAGTCCCTATATGTCCTGGTCCTATACAGTCCCTATGGGCCATGGTCCTATGCAGTCCCTATGGGCCATGGTCCTATACAGTCCATATTTGTCCTGGTCCTATGCAGTCCCTATGGGCCCTGGTCCTATACAGTCCCTATGGGCCATGGTCCTATACAGTCCCTATATGTCCTGGTCCTATACAGTCCCTATGGGCCCTGGTCCTATGCAGTCCCTATGGGCCATGGTCCTATGCAGTCCCTATGGGCCATGGTCCTATACATTCCCTATATGTCCTGGTCCTATGCAGTCCCTATGGGCCATGGTCCTATGCAGTCCCTATATGGCCTGCTCCTATACAGTCCCTATGGGCCCTGGTCCTATACAGTCCCTATATGTCCTGGTCCTATACAGTCCCTATGGGCCCTGGTCCTATACAGTTCCTATATGTCCTGGTCCTATACAGTCCCTATGGGTGCTAGTCCTATACAGTCCCTATGGGCCATGGTCCTATGCAGTCCCTATATGCCCTGATCCTATACAGTCCCTATATGCCCTGGTCCTATACAGTCCCTATGGGCCCTGGTCCTATACAGTCCCTATGGGCCATGGTCCTATACAGTCCCTATATGTCCTGGTCCTATACAGTCCCTATGGGCCATGGTCCTATGCAGTCCCTATATGCCCTGGTCCTATACAGTCCCTATATGCCCTGCTCCTATACAGTCCCTATATGCCCTGGTCCTATACAGTCCCTATATGCCCTGGTCCTATACAGTCCCTATATGCCCTGGTCCTATACAGTCCCTATAGACCCTGGTCCTATACAGTCCCTATGGACCCTGGTCATATACAGTCCCTATGGGCCCTGGTCCTATACAGTCCCTATGGGTGCTAGTCCTATACCGTCCCTATGGGCCCTGGTCCTATACAGTCCCTATGGGCCATGGTCCTATTCAGTCCCTATGGGTGCTAGTCCTATACAGTCCCTATGGGCCTTGGTCCTATACAGTCCCTATGGGCCCTGGTCCTATTCAGTCACCTATATGCCCTGGTCCTATACAGTCCCTATGGGCCCTGGTCCTATACAGTCCCTATGGGCCCTGGTCCTATACAGTCCCTATATGCCCTGGTCCTATACAGTCCCTATGGGCCCTGGTCCTATACAGTCCCTGTGGGCCCTGGTCCTATACAGTCCCTATGGGCCCTGGTCCTATACAGTCCCTATGGGTGCTAGTCCTATACAGTCCCTATGGGCCCTGGTCAACAGTAACACACACACACACACTCCCCGTCCCTTTATAATTGGCGTTCTGGCTGATTCCAGGTGGAGTCACCAATTCTCTTTTGGAACCAGCCTGCTCTGAAATTCCAAATTGGTCAAGAGGCAGTAAGGGATGACCACCTGAAGTATCCATTCTAACAACCAACATACTTTGATGACCACCTGAAGTATCCATTCTAACAACCAACATACTTTGATGACCACCGCTATCAAAGACAGAACAGAGGAAGTTGGAGATGGTGATGGCAGATAGCAGCAATTCCCCTCTCCTCCTCTATATCTCATAAAGATGTAAGTGGAGAAAACACGACAGAAAGAAGGTCAAAATATCTCCCATCTCATGACATTTGATAAGCCTTCTCTGCTTAGGAGATGGTATTCATCTGGACGACGGCACCCTGAGGTTTTGAATCATGTTTGTTGGCTCGATTCTGATTCCGAAGCGTTTATTAATTCAATGGTAAAATGCCTTCCAATCTTCCAATCAGAAGCACCATCAATGTTCCCTCACTATTTCCATCTTTCCTCTCCGTTTCCTTTCTCCTCCTGCTGGACGAGCGACTGACAGAAATGTTAAGCGCCTCAAGGCATAGAGAAACCCACGCTCAGAAAACATGTCAATTATCCAAAAGAGAAGAACTGCTAACAGCTTCCATGTCAAACTGGAAACTTCTTCCGTCTTCAGTTCGACAAGATGCATACTCCTCCTGCATACTCCTCCTGCATACTCCTCCTGCATACTCCTCCTGCTTGTCCTCCTGCATACTCCTCCTGCATACTCCTCCTGCATACTCCTCCTACATAGTCCTCATGCTTCTCCTCCTGCCTCTCCTCCTGCTACTCCTCCTGCTATTCCTCCTGCTAGTCACCCTGCTTCTCCTCCTGCTTCTCCTCCTGCTACTCCTCATGCTTCCCCTCTTGCCTCTCCTCCTGCTACTCGTCCTGCTACTCCTCCTGCTACTCACCCTGCTTCTCCTCCTGCTTCTCCTCCTGCTGCTCCTCCTCCTGCTACTCCTCCTGCTACTCTTCCCCCTGCTACTCCTCCTGCTACTCTTCCTCCTGCTACTCCTCCTGCTACTCTTCCTCCTGCTACTCTTCCTCCTGCTACTCTTCCTGCTACTCTTCCTGCTACTCTTCCTGCTACTCTTCCTCCTGCTACTCTTCCTGCTACTCTCCCCCCTGCTACCCTTCCCCCTGCTACTCTTCCTGCTGCTACTCTTCCTGCTACTCTTCCTGCTACTCTCCCCCCTGCTACTCTTCCCCCTGCTACTCTTCCTACTACTCTTCCCCCTGCTACTCCTCCTGCATAACCCTCCTGCTAATCTTCCTGCTACTCTTCCCACTGCTACTCCTCCTACTACTCTTCCCCCTGCTACTCTTCCTACTACTCCTCCTACTACTCTTCCCCCTGCTACTCCTCCTGCATACTCCTCCTGCTAATCTTCCTGCTACTCTTCCCACTGCTACTCCTCCTACTACTCTTCCCCCTGCTACTCCTCCTGCATACTCCTCCTGGTAATCTTCCTGCTACTCTTCCCACTGCTACTCCTACTACTACTCTTCCCCCTGCTACTCCTACTGCATACTCCTCCTGCTACTCCTCCTACATAGTCCTCATGCTTCTCTTCCTGCCTCTCCTCCTGCTACTCCTCCTGCTACTCCTCCTGCTAGTCACCCTGCCTCTCCTCCTGCTTCTCCTCCTGCTACTCCTCATGCTTCTCCTCCTGCCTCTCCTCCTTCTATTCCTCCTGCTACTCCTCCTGCTACTCCTCCTGCTACTCCTCCTCCTGCTTCTCCTCCTGCTACTCTTCCCCCTGCTACTCTTCCTCCTGCTACTCTTCCTCCTGCTACTCTTCCTGCTACTCCTCCTGCTACTCTTCCTCCTGCTACTCTTCCTGCTACTCTTCCTACTACTCTTCCCCCTGCTACTCCTCCTGCATACTCCTCCTGCTAATCTTCCTGCTACTACTTCTCCTGCTACTCCTCCTGCTACTCTTCCTCCTGCTTCTCCTCCTGCAACCGTTCCTGCTTCTCCTCCTGCTACTCCTCCTCCTGCTACTCCTCCTGCTAGTCCTCCGGCTACTCTTCCTCCTTCTACTGCTCCTGCTACTCCTCCTTCTACTCTTCCTTCTGCTACTTCTCCTGCTACTTCTCCTGCTACTCTTCCTCCTGCTTCTCCTCCTGCAACCGTTCCTGCTTCTCCTCCTGCTACTCTTCCTCCTACTACTACTCTTACTGCTACTCTTCCTGCTACTCTTCCTCCTTCTACTGCTCCTGCTACTCCTCCTGCTACTCTTCCTCCTGCTACTTCTCCTGCTACTCCTCCTGCTACTCTTCCTCCTGCTTCTCCTCCTGCAACCGTTCCTGCTTCTCCTCCTGCTACTCCTCCTCCTGCTACTCCTCCTGCTACTCCTCCGGCTACTCTTCCTCCTTCTACTGCTCCTGCTTCTCCTCTTGCTACTCCTCCTGCTACTCTTCCTCCTGCATACTCCTCCTGCTTCTCCTCCTGCTACTCCCCCTGCTTGTCCTCCTGCTACTCCTCATGCCTCTCCTCCTGCTTCTCCTCCTGCTAATCTTCCTGCTACTCCTCCTGCTACTCCTCCTGCTACTCTACCCACTGCTACTCCTCCTGCTACTCTTCCCCCTGCTACTCCTCCTGCTACTCTTCCCCCTGCTACTCTTCCTGCTAGTCTTCCTGCTACGCTGCTACTCTTTCTGCTACTCTTCCCCCTGCTACTCTTCCTGCTACTCTGCTACTCTTCCTGCTACTCCTCCTCATGCTACTCTTCCTCCTGCTAATCTTCCTGCTACTCCTCCTGCTACTCTTCCTGCTACTCTCCCTCCTTCTACTCTTCCTGCTGCTACTCTTCCTGCTACGCTGCTACTCTTCCTGCTACTCTTCCCCCTGCTACTCTTCCTGCTACTCTGCTACTCTTCCTGCTACTCCTCCTCATGCTACTCTTCCTCCTGCTAATCTTCCTGCTACTCCTCCTGCTACTCTACCTGCTACTCTTCCTCCTTCTACTCTTCCTGCTGCTACTCTTCCTGCTACTCTTCCTGCTACTCCTCCTGCTACTGTTCCTGCTACTCCTCCTGCTACTTCTCCTGCTACTCTTCCTCCTTCTACTCTTCCTGCTGCTACTCTTCCTGCTACTCTTCCTGCTACTCCTACTGCTACTCTTCCTGCTACTCTTCCTCCTTCTACGCTTCCTGCTACTCTTCCTCCTTCTACGCTTCCTGCTACTCTTCCTCCTTCTACTGCTCCTGCTACTCCTCCTGCTACTCTTCCTCCTGCTACTCCTCCTGCTACTCTTCCTCCTGCTTATCCTCCTGCAACCGTTCCTGCTTCTCCTCCTGCTACTCCTCCTCCTGCTACTCCTCCTGCTACTCCTCCGGCTACTCTTCCTTCTGCTACTTCTCCTGCTACTCTTCCTCCTGCTTCTCCTCCTGCAACCGTTCTTGCTTCTCCTCCTGCTACTCTTCCTCCTGCTACTACTCTTACTGCTACTTCTCCTGCTACTTTTCCTCCTGCTACTCTTCCTGCTTCTCCTCTTGCTTCTCCTCCTGCTACTCCTCATGCCTCTCCTCCTGCTTCTCCTCCTGCTACTCCTCCTGCTACTCTTCCTCCTGCATACTCCTCATGCTTCTCCTCTTGCTACTCCTCCTGCATACTCCCCCTGCATACTCCTCCTGCATACTACTCCTGCTTGCCTCCCTGCTACTCCTCCAGCCTATTCCTCCTGCATTCTCCTCCTGCTATCTTCCCTTGTTCATTTCCCTGTTCCTTTGATATTAGTTCATGTAGTGTATTGACTCTCTACCCGGTAGGTTCCAAAGGCGGCAGCAGTCTTCTCAGAGTGTCTGAGTCTGGCACCTCCTAAAGGTCAGCTGCACATGACAGGGTGTGTGTGTGTGTGTGTGTGTGTGTGTGTGTGTGTGTGTGTGTGTGTGTGTGTGTGTGTGTGTGTGTGTGTGTGTGTGTGTGTGTGTGTGTGTGTGTGTGTGTGTGTGTGTGTGTGTGTGTGTGTGTGTGTGTGTGTGTGTGTGTGTGTGTGTGTGTGTGTGCGTGCGTGCGTGCGTGTGTGCGTGCGTATCTCGAGACCTTGTGAGTTAGCTGTACTTTCTTAACCTTTTAGTGAAACAGTTTTCAGTTTTTAGTAGGAACTCTGGACGTTGATTCTCTGAACCAAAGTGACATGTTCCAGCAACAAAGAGGTCACAGCCAGTTACACACATGCACGCACGCACACACACACACACACGCACGCACACACACACACACACACACGCACGCACACACACACACATACACACACAAACTTACACAACACTAATCCAGCCAGTACTCTACCCATCCACCTCTACTGTCCTGACCTTCCAGTACTGTACCCATCCACCTTTACTGTCCTGACCTTCCAGTACTGTACCCATTCACCTCTACTGTCCTGACCTTTCAGTACTGTACCCATCCACCTCTACTGTCCTGACCTTCCAGCCATTACACATGGTCATCCCTACTGCCTCTGGTCTGGTGGACTCACTAAACACATGGTCATCCCTACTGGACTCACTAAACACATGGTCATCCCTCCTGCCTCTGGTCTGGTGGACTCACTAAACACAAATTCATCTTCTGTAAATAATTTCTGAAATTTGGAGTGTGCCCCTGGCTATCTGTACATTTTAAAAACAAGAAAATGGATCCGTCTGCTTTGCTCAATATTTATTTTTATTTATTTTTATTTCACCTTTATTTAACCAGGTAGGCAAGTTAAGAACAAGTTCTCATTTACAATTGCGACCTGGTCAAGATAAAGCAAAGTAGTTAGACACAAACAACAACACAGAGTTACACATGAAGTAAAACAACCATACAGTCAATAATACAGTAGAAAAATATGTATATACTGTATACAACGTGAGCAAGTGAGGTGAGATAAGGGAGGTGAAGGCAAAAAACGTATATATATATATATATATATAGTACCCTGTACAGCATCGTGCCCTCCCAGCAACGTGTCCTCACAGCACCCTTTCCTCACAGCACCCTGTCCTCCCAGCACTGTGTCCTCACAGCACCCTGTCCTCCCAGCACTGTGTCCTCACAGCACCCTGTCCTCCCAGCACCCTGTTTCCCAGCACCCTGTCCTCCCAGCAACGTGTCCTCACAGCACCCTTTCCTCACAGCACCCTTTCCTCACAGCACCCTGTCCTCACAGCACTGTCCTCACAGCACCCTGTCCTCACAGCACCCTGTCCTCACAGCACCCTGTCCTCACAGCACCCTGTCCTCACAGCACCCTGTCCTCCCTGCACCGTGTCCTCCCTGCACCGTGTCCTCACAGCACCCTGTCCTCACAGCACCCTGTCCTCCCAGCACCGTGTCCTCACAGCACCGTGTCCTCCCAGCACCCTGTCCTCCCAGCACCCTGTCCTCCCAGCACCCTGTCCTCCCAGCACCCTGGTCTCACAGCAGCGCCTGAAATCTACAGTATATTTAAACAGCACCCTGCCATCACAGCACCCTGTCCTCACAGCACCCTGTCCATCACAGCACCCTGGCCTCACAGCACCCTGGCCTCACAGCACCCTGGCCTCACAGCACCCTGCCCTCCCAGCCCCTGCCCTCCCAGCACCCTGCCCTCCCAGCACCCTGCCCTCCCAGCACCCTGTCCTCCCTGCACCCTGCCATCACAGCACCCTGCCATCCCAGCACCCTGTCCTCCCAGCACCCTGTCCTCCCAGCACCCTGTCCTCCCAGCACTCTGTCCTCCCAGCACTCTGTCCTCCCAGCACATTTTCTTCAACCATACCTTATTCTTATTCAGCTTTTCATATTGGACATAGCTTTCATTAAGAGATTTCCCTTTTCTTTCAACTCTATCAGACCTTACCTGCATCTTTCGATCTCGTCTCAGCACAGCAGCACCATCTCATCCACAATACATTAGGTTACCTCTTCAGTTCAATTAAACCTTGGTTTAGGTAGGGAAGTCCCATTTAGGCCAACGTCTCTTAGGGGAGACGATAGGGGAGGGTCCGGGTGGGCGTCTGTCCATGGTGGCGGCTCCGGCGCGGGACGTGGACTCCACTCAATCAATGTCTTAGTCCCTCCTCCTCGCGTCCTAGGATAGTCCACCCTCGCCGCCGACCATGGCCTAGTAGTCCTCACCCAGAACCCCACTGGACTGAGGGGCAGCTCGGGACTGAAGCAGCTCGGGAATGAGGGGAAGCTCGGGACTGAGGGGAAGCTCGGGACTGAGGGGAAGCTCGGGACTGAGGGGAAGCTCAGGACTGAGGGGAAGCTCAGAACTGAGGGAAGCTCAGAACTGAGAGGAAGCTCAGGCAGGTAGTTGGCTCCGGCAGATCCTGGCTGGCTGGCGGATCTGGAAGAGTCTGGTTGACTGGCGGATCTGGAAGTGTCTGGTTGACTGGCAGATCTGGAAGAGTCTGGTTGACTGTCAGATCTGGAAGAGTCTGGTTGACTGGCGGATCCTGGCTGCCTGGCGGATCTGGAAGATCATGGCTGACTGGCGGATCCTGGCTGACTGGCGGATCCTGGCGGATCTAGCTGCTCTGGCTGCTCCATGCAGACTGGCAGCTCTGGCTGCTCCATGCAAACTGGCAGCTCTGGCTGCTCCATGCAGACTAGCAGCTCTGGCTGCTCCATGCAGACTGGCAGCTCTGGCTGCTCCATGCAGACTGGCAGCTCTGGCTGCTCCATGCAGACTGGCAGCTCTATGCAGACTGGCAGCTCTGGCTGCTCCATGCAAACTGGCAGCTCTGGCTGCTCCATGCAAACTGGCAGTTCTGGCTGCTCCATGCAGACTGGCAGCTCTGGCTGCTCCATGCAGACTGACAGCTCTGGCTGCTCCATGCAGACTGACAGCTCAGGCTGCTCCATGCAGACTGACAGCTCAGGCTGCTCCATGCAGGCTGGCAGCTCAGGCTGCTCCATGCATGCTGGCAGCTCTTGCTGCGCTGAACCAGCGGGAGACTCCAGCAGCGCTGTAGAGGAGGAAGGCTCTGGCTGCGCTGAACAGGCGGGAGACTCTGGCAGCGCAGGAGAGGAGAAAGGCTCCGACAGCGCTGAACAGGCGGGAGGCTCCGGCAGCGCAGGAGAGGAGGAAGGCTCTGGCTGCGCTGAACAGGCGGGAGACTCCGACAGCGCTGGAGAGGAGGAAGGCTCTGATAGTGCTAGACAGGCGAGGCGCACTGAAGGCCTGGTGCGTGGTGCTGGCACTGGTGGTACTGAACCAAGGACACGCACAGGAAGCCTGGTGCGGGGAGCTGCCACCGGAGGACTGGTGTGTGAAGGTGGCACAGGATGGACCGGACCGTGAAGGCGTACTGGAGAGCCTGAGAGCAGGACTGGCACAGGACGTGCAAGGCTAGGTAGGTACACAGGAGGCCTAGTGCGTGAGGCTGGCACAATTTTCACCAGCCGACTAACACGCACCTCAGGACGAGTATGGAGCACTGACCCAGGTACCATCACATCTCCGACATGCTCCGTTGGGCGAATATCGTACCTAAAGCACCAACCTAGCAACTCCCTCATAACTCTCTCCTCCACTTTCCCCATTAACTCCTTCACAGTCTCTGCTTCACTCACCTCCAACACCGGCTCTGGTTCTGGTCTCCTCCTTGGCTCCTCACGATAAACAGGGGGAGTTGGCTCAGGTCTGAACCCTGACTCTGCCACACTCTCCCTGAGCCGCCCCCCAAGAAATTTTTGGGGCTGACTCTTTGTCTTCCGTCCGTGCCGCCATGCTTGCTTTGCCAACTCCATTCTCCGATAACCTGCTTCGCACTGCTTCAGCGAATCCCAGGCGGGCTCCGGCACTCTCTCTGGGTCGACCGCCCACCTGTCTATTTCCTCCCCAGTAGTGTAGTCCAGATATTGTTGCTCCTGTTGCCGCTGTTGCTTCTCCTCATACCAGCGCCTCTCAGCTCTCGCCGCCTCCAGTTCTTCTTTGGGGCGGCGATATTCTCCAGGCTGCACCTTGGGGTGGCTACACTTCCCTGGTTTAGCCCAGGGTCCTCTCCCGTCGAGTATTTCCTCCCATGTCCAGAATTCCTTATTTACGTATCTCCTGCTGCCGCTGCCTGTTGACACGCTGCTTGGTCCTGTTAGGGTGGGTGATTCTGTTACGGTTTTCTACTATCTCCTCCTCTGATGAAGAGGTGTAGCAAGGATCGGACCAAAATGCAGCGTGATGATGATTCATGATATTTTAATGAAGGACAAAACTATACATGAAGAAACTACAACATAATGAAATGTGAAAACCGAAACAGCCCTATCTGGTGCAAACACAAAGACAGGAACAATCACCCACAAAACACTCAAAGAATATGGCTGCCTAAATATGGTTCCCAATCAGAGACAACGATACAGACCTGCCTCTGATTGAGAACCACTCCAGACAGCCATAGACTTTGCTAGATAACCCCACTAAGCCACACACCCAATACCCCACAAAACCCCAAGACAAAACACACCACAATAAACCCATATCACACCCTGGCCTGACCAAATAAATTAAGACAAACACAATATATTACGACCAGGGCGTGACATATCCCTACCTCTCCCTCAACTGTAACTAGCGTTTTATATTATCCCTACCACTCCCTCTACTGTAACTAGCGTGTTATATTATCCCTACCTCTCCATCTACTGTAACTAGCGTTTTATATATTATCCCTACCTCTCCCTCTACTGTAACTAGCGTGTTATATTATCCCTACATCTCCCTCTACTGTAACTAGCGTTTTATATATTATCCCTACCTCTCCCTCTACTGTAACTAGCATGTTATATTATCCCTACTTCTCCCTCTACTGTAACTAGCGTGTTAGATTTTCCCTAATACATACACAGGGTAATTTTTCTCCTTTCTCTAAGTAGTGCACTATATATGTATGGAATATGGGGCCATTTGGCAGGCAACAACAGCCCTATTTCCTATGTCCAGGAAGAGATGTATGTGGGATATCACGGTGTCAGCCTGAGTTCCTAATGGTGGTCTTTACAGACGTTGGGAAAAACACTGGCCACAGCAGGCAGTGTTTGTGTCCAGGCGCACCACAGGGAGGAATGCAGTGGTGTAGGGTGTGTGGGCAGGGAGGGGTGTGTGTGTGTGTGTGTGTGTGTGTGTGTGTGTGTGTGTGTGTGTGTGTGTGTGTGTGTGTGTGTGTGTGTGTGTGTGTGTGTGTGTGTGTGTGTGTGTGTGTGTGTGTGTGTGTGTGTGTGTGTGTGTGTGTGTGTGTGTGTGTGTGTGTGTGTGCTTGCTGTACGTGTGTGTTTTTATAAATCCCCATCCCCGACTGGAACCAGATACAGTCATGTTATTTATAAGATATTCCTCTTGAGATTCGTGAAAAATACTTTAAGTCGGCTTGACAATCTGCCGCCACTGTTTTCAGGCTGTCAGTACATCCCTACAGATGTCGGATCTTAATTTGATCTCTCTTCTGTTGGTGATCATTTTCCTGCAAACGTGTAGCGTATTAGAAAGTGTACTGTATCATCTAGGACTGTGTCTGACATTCTATTTCCTCACGAAATAGCACTGCTTTTTATCAGACGCCATGGTCAAAAGGAATCCCTTACATAGGGAATAGGGTGCATGGGCCCTGGTCTAAATGAATCCCTTACATAGGGAATAGGGTGCATGGGCCCTGGTCTAAATGAATCCCTTACATAGGGAATAGGGTGCATGGGCCCTGGTCTAAATGAATCCCTTACATAGGGAATAGGGTGCATGGGCCCTGGTCTAAATGAATCCCTTACATAGGGAATAGGGTGCATGGGCCCTGGTCAAAAGGAATCCCTTACATAGGGAATAGGGTGCATGGGCCCTGGTCTAAATGAATACCTTACATAGGGAATAGGGTGCATGGGCCCTGGTCTAAATTAATCCCTTACATAGGGAATAGGGTGCATGGGCCCTGGTCTAAATGAATCCCTTACATAGGGAATAGGGTGCATGGGCCCTGGTCTAAATGAATCCCTTACATAGGGAATAGGGTGCATGGGCCCTGGTCTAAATGAATCCCTTACATAGGGAATAGGGTGCATGGGCCCTGGTCTAAATGAATCCCTTGCATAGGGAATAGGGTGCATGGGCCCTGGTCAAAAGGAATCCCTTACATAGGGAATAGGGTGCATGGGCCCTGGTCTAAATGAATCCCTTATAGGGAATAGGGTATGGGAAATGAATCCCTTACATAGGGAATAGGGTGCAACGGCCCTGGTCTAAATGAATCCCTTGCATAGGGAATAGGGTGCATGGGCCCTGGTCAAAAGGAATCCCTTGCATAGGGAATAGGGTGCATGGGCCTTGGTCAAAAGGAATCCCTTGCATAGGGAATAGGGTGCATGGGCCCTGGTCTAAATGAATCCCTTACATAGCCCTGGTCTAAATGAATCCCTTACATAGGGAATAGGGTGCAATGGCCCTGGTCTAAATGAATCCCTTACATAGGGAATAGGGTGCATGGGCCCTGGTCTAAATGAATCCCTTACATAGGGAATAGGGTGCAATGGCCCTGGTCTAAATGAATCCCTTACATAGGGAATAGGGTGCAAAAATGAATCCCTTACATAGGGAATAGGGTGCATGGGCCCTGGTCTAAAAGGAATCCCTTACATAGGGAATAGGGTGCATGGGGTCCCTGGTCAAAAGGAATCCCTTACATAGGGAATAGGGTGCATGGGCCCTGGTCAAAAGGAATCCCTTGCATAGGGAATAGGGTGCATGGGCCCTGGTCTGGAATCCCTTACATAGGGAATAGGGTGCATGGGCCCTGGTCTAAATGAATCCCTTACATAGGGAATAGGGTGCAACGGCCCTGGTCTAAATGAATCCCTTACATAGGGAATAGGGTGCATGGGCCCTGGTCTAAAGGAATCCCTTACATAGGGAATAGGGTGCATGGGCCCTGGTCAAAATGGAATCCCTTACATAGGGAATAGGGTGCATGGGCCCTGGTCTAAATGAATCCCTTATGTAGGGAATAGGGTGCATGGGCCCTGGTCTAAATGAATCCCTTACATAGGGAATAGGGTGCAACGGCCCTGGTCTAAATGAATCCCTTACATAGGGAATAGGGTGCATGGGCCCTGGTCTAAAGGAATCCCTTACATAGGGAATAGGGTGCATGGGCCCTGGTCTAAATGAATCCCTTACATAGGGAATAGGGTGCAATGGCCCTGGTCTAAAGGAATCCCTTACATAGGGAATAGGGTGCATGGGCCCTGGTCAAAAGGAATCCCTTACATAGGGAATAGGGTGCATGGGCCCTGGTCAAAAGGAATCCCTTACATAGGGAATAGGGTGCATGGGCCCTGGTCAAAAGAATCCCTTGCATAGGGAATAGGGTGCATGGGCCCTGGTCTAAATGAATCCCTTACATAGGGAATAGGGTGCATGGGCCCTGGTCTAAATGAATCCCTTACATAGGGAATAGGGTGCAACGGCCCTGGTCTAAATGAATCCCTTACATAGGGAATAGGGTGCATGGGCCCTGGTCTAAAGGAATCCCTTACATAGGGAATAGGGTGCATGGGCCCTGGTCAAAAGGAATCCCTTACATAGGGAATAGGGTGCATGGGCCCTGGTCTAAATGAATCCCTTATGTAGGGAATAGGGTGCATGGGCCCTGGTCTAAATGAATCCCTTACATAGGGAATAGGGTGCAACGGCCCTGGTCTAAATGAATCCCTTACATAGGGAATAGGGTGCATGGGCCCTGGTCTAAAGGAATCCCTTACATAGGGAATAGGGTGCATGGGCCCTGGTCTAAATGAATCCCTTACATAGGGAATAGGGTGCAATGGCCCTGGTCTAAAGGAATCCCTTACATAGGGAATAGGGTGCATGGGCCCTGGTCAAAAGGAATCCCTTACATAGGGAATAGGGTGCATGGGCCCTGGTCAAAAGGAATCCCTTACATAGGGAATAGGGTGCATGGGCCCTGGTCAAAAGGAATCCCTTGCATAGGGAATAGGGTGCATGGGCCCTGGTCTAAATGAATCCCTTACATAGGGAATAGGGTGCATGGGCCCTGGTCTAAATGAATCCCTTACATAGGGAATAGGGTGCAACGGCCCTGGTCTAAATGAATCCCTTACATAGGGAATAGGGTGCAATGGCCCTGGTCTAAAGGAATCCCTTACATAGGGAATAGGGTGCATGGGCCCTGGTCAAAAGGAATCCCTTACATAGGGAATAGGGTGCATGGGCCCTGGTCAAAAGGAATCCCTTACATAGGGAATAGGGTGCATGGGCCCTGGTCAAAAGGAATCCCTTGCATAGGGAATAGGGTGCATGGGCCCTGGTCTAAATGAATCCCTTACATAGGGAATAGGGTGCATGGGCCCTGGTCTAAATGAATCCCTTACATAGGGAATAGGGTGCAACGGCCCTGGTCTAAATGAATCCCTTACATAGGGAATAGGGTGCATGGGCCCTGGTCTAAAGGAATCCCTTACATAGGGAATAGGGTGCATGGGCCCTGGTCAAAAGGAATCCCTTACATAGGGAATAGGGTGCATGGGCCCTGGTCTAAATGAATCCCTTATGTAGGGAATAGGGTGCATGGGCCCTGGTCTAAATGAATCCCTTACATAGGGAATAGGGTGCAACGGCCCTGGTCTAAATGAATCCCTTACATAGGGAATAGGGTGCATGGGCCCTGGTCTAAAGGAATCCCTTACATAGGGAATAGGGTGCATGGGCCCTGGTCTAAATGAATCCCTTACATAGGGAATAGGGTGCAATGGCCCTGGTCTAAAGGAATCCCTTACATAGGGAATAGGGTGCATGGGCCCTGGTCAAAAGGAATCCCTTACATAGGGAATAGGGTGCATGGGCCCTGGTCAAAAATCAATCCTTACATAGGGAATAGGGTGCATGGGCCCTGGTCAAAAGGAATCCCTTGCATAGGGAATAGGGTGCATGGGCCCTGGTCAAAAGGAATCCCTTACATAGGGAATAGGGTGCATGGGCCCTGGTCTAAAGGAATCCCTTACATAGGGAATAGGGTGCATGGGCCCTGGTCAAAAGGAATCCCTTACATAGGGAATAGGGTGCATGGGCCCTGGTCAAAAGGAATCCCTTACATAGGGAATAGGGTGCATGGGCCCTGGTCAAAAGGAATCCCTTACATAGGGAATAGGGTGCAACGGCCCTGGTCAAAAGGAATCCCTTACATAGGGAATAGGGTGCATGGGCCCTGGTCAAAAGGAATCCCCTACATAGGGAATAGGGTGCAACGGCCCTGGTCTAAAGGAATCCCCTACTTAGGGAATAGGGTGCAACGGCCCTGGTCTAAAGGAATCCCCTACTTAGGGAATAGGGTGCAACGGCCCTGGTCTAAAGGAATAGGGTGCAACGGCCCTGGTCTAAAGGAATAGGGTGCAACGGCCCTGGTCTAAAGGAATCCCCTACTTAGGTAATAGGGTGCAACGGTCCTGGTCTAAAGGAATAGGGTGCAACGGCCCTGGTCTAAAGGAATAGGGTGCCAGCTCAGACTCACCCTGATGTCCAGCCTGATCTTCTATGGTCAAAGGTTAACCAGAGATTCTTATTAATTCAATATTTGAATCAAGTCCTGCTCTGCTCCACTTCTCGTTTGTTTGTTGACTTATTCATATTTGTTTTTCCAAGGCTACTCCCGTTCCCTGCTAAGTTAACATTGCTTTCTTCTTTCGCCCTCGTCAGCAGATATGAGCTAAATCATCCCCTCAGGGAACCAACTAGGTCATGTAGTTAGTCTGTTTGTTACGTCCCAAAAGGCCCCCTATCCCCTTTATAGAGCACTACCCTATGGGCCCTGGTCAAAAGTAGTGCACTACATAGGGAATAGGGTTCTATAGGGCCCTGGTCAAAAGTAGTGCACTACATAGGGAATAGGGTTCTATAGGGCCCTGGTCAAAAGTAGTGCACTACATAGGGAATAGGGTTCTATAGGGCCCTGGTCAAAAGTAGTGCACTACAAAGGGAATAGGGTTCTATAGGGCCCTGGTCAAAAGTAGTGCACTACATAGGGAATAGGGTTCCGTTTGCTCCTCTCAGATCTGACTCAGACTGCATGGAAAGAACACCTTATTTTATTTTCATTTAGTTTTCTTTTTAACTCCCGTTCTTTATTAATACAGCTAATAGACTTCCCAGGACCCTTAACAGTGTTTTAACAGCAAGATTGAAATCTTACAGCAAGTATAAGTGGTGTTTTTTTTACCTGTACTGTACTTTACATAGGTCATGCGGTGAATAATGAGGACTTTGTACTGTGGGATTATCATGAAGGCTTTAATGTAGCCTTTTCTGATATATATATCTGATATATATATATATATTTTTTAAAGAGCATCAAGGATATTGAAGTGGTCAAATTATATTATATTATAAGGATCTGTCCTTTAGCTAGATAAGGTAAATGGGCTTTGGAAAATGGAAGACAAATATAATGTTCCATTATGTGTCACGCCTTGGTCATTGTATTTTGTGTTTTTGTTATATGTTTGGGTAGGCCAGGGTGTGACATGGGTTTATATGTTGTGTTTCGTATTGGGGTTTGTAGTAATTGGGATTGCGGCTGATTAGGGGTGTGTCTAGTTAGGCTTGGCTGCCTGGGGCGATTCTCAATCAGAGTCAGGTGCTTGTCATTGTCTCTGATTGAGAACCGTATTTAGACAGCCTGACTTTCGCGTTGTATTTTGTGGGTGTTTGTTCCTGTCTCTGTGTTAGTCACCAGATAGGCTGTAATAGGTTTCACGTTTCGTTTGTTGTTTTCATATACAGTTATTTCATGTACCGCGATTATCTTCATTAAAGTCATGAGTAACCTACACGCTGCATTTCGGTCTGACTCTCTTCATACAACAGACGAACGACGTTACATTATGGACATACTGCTAAATTTAACTTTAACCATGACGTTGAAATCTTCTAGCGCTTGTAAGTGGTGTCTTCTTAAACCTGTACTGTACTTTATACAGTTAAATAATGAGGACTTTGTACTGTGGAATTATCACGAGGACTTTAACAAAACAGCGACACTTCATTTCTAACATAAAATAGTAAATGTGCCACTTCAGAGGCCAGAAAGGAGTTTCAATACAACTGTCACGTTTTGACCATAGTTTTTGTGTGTATTCCTTGTTTTAAGGTTGGTCAGAGTGGGCATTCTATGTTGTGTGTCTAGTTTGTCTATTTCTATGTTTGGCCTGATCTGGTTCTCAATCAGAGGCAGGGTGTTCGTCATTGTCTCTGATTGGGAACCATATTTAGGTAGCCTGTTTTGTGGTTGGTTGTTTCCTGTCTTTGCGTTCTCTGCACCAGATAGGACTGTTTCCTGTCTTTGCGTTCTCTGCACCAGATAGGACTGTTTCCTGTCTTTGCGTTCTCTGCACCAGATAGGACTGTTTCAATAACAAGAGATGATAAAATAATAAACTAGTTACATCACGGTGTTCACTGAAAATTAAACAATTGTCATTATTTAGGCAATAAGCATCATTACAATGTATTAAATCAAATCAAAAAGTATTTGTCACGTGCGCCGAATACAACAGGTGTAGTAGACCTTACAGGTGTAGTAGACCTCACAGTGAAATGATTACTTACAGGCTCTAACCAATAGTGCAGAGAAAGGTATTAGGTGAACAACAGGTTAAAAACAGTACAATTCATTCTACTCTCCATATAATTATCCAATGACATAAAAGTAAACAGATGCAGGTCTATATCCACTGGAGTGACTACAGTTCAGTTTCATTGTACCCACATAGTGTTGACTCATCGGGGGACAGAGCGGGCGGATCAGTAAGAGAAGGGTAGTAATAATGACTGAACTACTGAAACTATGATGAAGACAGCTTGTCTGTCCAAATGTTATTCAATTATTGCATCTGAGCTCCTAGAGTGTTCTACTCTGCTAGCCAGCACCTCTCCTAACCAGGTGTTCTACTCTGCTAGCCAGCACCTCTCCTAACCAGGTGTTCTACTCTGCTAGCACCTCTCCTAAACAGGTGTTCTACTCTGCTAGCCAGCACCTCTCCTAACCAGGTGTTCTACTCTGCTAGCCAGCACCTCTCCTAAACAGGTGTTCTACTCTGCTAGCCAGCACTTCTCCTAACCAGGTGTTCTACTCTGCTAGCCAGCACCTCTCCTAACCAGGTGTTCTACTCTGCTAGCCAGCACCTCTCCTAACCAGGTGTTCTACTCTGCTAGCCAGCACTTCTCCTAACCAGGTGTTCTACTCTGCTAGCCAGCACTTCTCCTAACCAGGTGTTCTACTCTGCTAGCCAGCACTTCTCCTAACCAGGTGTTCTACTCTGCTAGCCAGCACCTCTCCTAAACAGGGGTTCTACTCTGCTAGCCAGCACCTCTCCTAAACAGGGGTTCTACTCTGCTAGCCAGCACCTCTCCTAAACAGGGGTTCTACTCTGCTAGCCAGCACCTCTCCTAAACAGGTGTGCATTTCTTTCACCTCTGGTAAAATGACTTGTAACATCAATGCAACATCAATCCACTCTGGGTACTGGTAGGGCCACTCTGGGTACTGGGAGAGTCACTCTGGGTACTGGGAGAGCCACTCTGGGTTACTGGGAGAGCCACTCTGGGTTACTGGGAGAGCCACTGGGTTACTGGTAGAGCCACTGGGTTACTGGTAGAGCCACTCTGGGTTACTGGTAGAGCCACTCTGGGTACTGGGAGAGCCACTCTGGGTACTGGGAGAGCCACTCTGGGTACTGGGAGAGCCACTCTGGGTACTGGGAGAGCCACTCTGGGTACTGGGAGAGCCACTCTGGGTACTGGGAGAGCCACTCTGGGTACTGGACTCTGGGTACTGGACTCTGGGTACTGGACTCTGGGTACTAGTAGAGCCACTCTGGGTACTGGTAGAGCCACTCTGGGTACTGGACTCTGGGTACTGGTAGAGCCACTCTGGGTACTGGACTCTGGGTACTGGTAGAGCCACTCTGGGTACTGGACTCTGGGTACTGGGAGAGCCACTCTGGGTACTGGGAGAGCCACTCTGGGTACTGGACTCTGGGTACTGGACTCTGGGTACTGGACTCTGGGTACTGGACTCTGGGTACTGGACTCTGGGTACTGGGAGAGCCACTCTGGGTACTGGGAGAGCCACTATTGGCTACATGTTCAGTTGGCATAGCTACATTTCTTGTACATTCCACCTTGGAATTCAGTTAATGAATTAATGTTGATATCCAGTAATTGTCCAACAGATAGCTGGAACTAGTAACTGAGAGGTGCATTGTGGGTTTCTTACACATAGCCTGCTAGTCTGTCTCTCTCTTTTCTTAACTGGCCAGTTAATTAAATTTTTCTTGTTTCTTCAACATTCATTCAATCAATTCATTAACATTTAATATTGTACTTTCTATCGGTGAGAAATAAGAAAATAATAAACTATTTCTCTGCTATGCCTTAATAGGGCACAAGTAAATAACATTAAAAAAATAAAATAATATTATTATTATTATTTATTTTCTTAAATAAGGAAGGGAGAGAGAGCAACAAATAATCAAAGTACTGTGTTTACAGTTTCAGCGTTTTAGGCGGTATGACATTTGATCTGTCTTTTATTTCACCCATGAGCCTTTTCAATTCTTCCCACCCACCCAGGCCTTTTGTAGCCTGTCGGCTGGGGAGCACTCAGAAAGGACTGTCCAGATCAAAGCAATCGTCCTGTTATCTTGTTCTCTTGTCAACTTGTTACTTAGACAAATAGATCACGTCTATAGATTACCAAGGCTATAGGAATGAACATCGTGCTTTATCTATTTCATGGATTGAAACCAAGACAAATTATATGTTTTCTTAGAGCAGCGGTCATGAGTCTCATCTCCTGTGGCCTGCAGTACTACAGACAGACAGAGGTAATAGAACACAGATGTTTATTTCTTAGAGCATGAGGCTCGTCTCCTTCTGTGGCCTGCAGTACTACAGACAGACAGAGGTAATAGAACACAGATGTTTATTTCTTAGAGCATGAGTCTCATCTTGTTCTGTGGCCTGCAGTTCTACAGACATACAGAGGTAATACAGACAGACAGAGGTAATAGAAAACCGATGTTTTTTAGAGCAGTAGTCATGAGTCTCACCTCCTTCTGTGGCCTGCAGTACTACACACAGACATAGGAAAATACAGACAGACAGAGGTAATACAACACAGAGGGTTCTTAGAGCAGTAGTCATGAGTCTCATCTTGTCCTGTGGCCTGCAGTTCTACAGACATACAGAGGTAATACAGACAGACAGAGGTAATAGAACACAGAGGGTTCTTAGAGCAGTATCATGAGGCTCATCAAAAGGGGGAGTGTCTGTTGAATTCAAAATGTGTGTCCCAAATGGCACCCTACTCCCTATTTAGTGCACTTCTTTTGACCAGGGCTCAACTACATTCTAAGGGAACTCTCATCAAAAATTAGGTGGACACTATATAGTGGAAATAGGGTGTACAGACGGCTAAGGGAACGGGGACAGAGACAGCTAAGGGAACGGCCTAGTGGACATGGACATTCTAAGGGAACAGCCTAGTGGACAGAGACAGATAATGGAACGGCCTAGTGGACAGAGACAGCTAAGGGAACGGCCTAGTGGACAGAGAGAGCTAAGGGAACGGCCTAGTGGACAGAGACAGATAAGGGTACGGCCTAGTGGACAGAGACAGCTGGAGGTAGTTGCTGTACTTTCTGTGTTCTGTGAGGTGCATACGTTGGATATTTTTTTGGGGGGGTCGATTACGTGGCGGATTACATCATGAAAAAAGTTTGAATGCAGAATTTATCACACAGCAGTGATGCAATGACGTTGTCATTCTGATTGGGGCATAACAGTGAAATGCTTACTTATGAGCTCTTCCCAACAATGCAGAGAGAAATTATAGCACAAAGACTAACGATTACTTGGCTATATACACGGGGTACCAGTACCCTCTGTAGTTCCTTGTGGTCGGATGCCAAGCAATTTCCATACCAAGCGGGGATACATCGTGTCAAGCTGGTCTCGCTGGTTCAGCTGTAGAACCTTTTGAGGATCTCAGGACCCATGCTAAATCTTTTTGGCCTCCTGAGTGGGAAGAGGCGTCATCGTGCCCTCTTCATGACTGAGTTGGTGTGTGTGGACCATGTTAACTCCTTAGTGATGTGGACAGCGAGGAACTTGAAGCTCTCAACCCGCTCCACTACAGCCCCATCGATGTGAACGGGGGTTGTGCCCAGCCCTCCGTTTCCTGTAGTCCATGATAAGATCGATTGTCTTGCAGCACGTTGAGGGAGGGATTGTTTTTCTGGCACTAAACCGGAACCGGCTACCAGTGTCGTGTCACCAGAAAATGTAATGATGGTGCTGAACAGGGAGGGAGTACAGGAGGGGCCTAAACAGGGAGTCGTGGGTGGGTGAACAGGGAGTACAGGAGGGGCCAGGGAGTGGTGGCCACGAAGTCGTGAACAGGGAGTACAGGTGGGGACGAAGGGGAGTACAGGGGAGGGGGGATCCGTTCGTGGTGGGTTGAACAGGGAGTACAGGAGGGGACGAAGTTGTGGGTGAACAGGGAGTACAGGAGGGGCCTAAGTGGTGGTTGAACAGGGAGTACAGGAGGGGCCTAAGTGGTGGGTGAACAGGGAGTACAGGAGGGGCCTAAGTGGTGGTTGAACAGGGAGTACAGGAGGGGCCTAAGTGGTGGGTGAACAGGGAGTACAGGAGGGGGCTAAGTGGTGGTTGAACAGGGAGTACAGGAGGGGCCTAAGTGGTGGGTGAACAGGGAGTACAGGAGGGGCCTAAGTGGTGGGTGAACAGGGAGTACAGGAGGGGCCTAAGTGGTGGGTGAACAGGGAGTACAGGAGGGGCCTAAGTGGTGGTTGAACAGGGAGTACAGGAGGGGCCTAAGTGGTGGTTGAACAGGGAGTACAGGAGGGGACTAAGTCGTGGGTGAACAGGGAGTACAGGAGGGGACTAAGTCGTGGGTGAACAGGGAGTACAGGAGGGGACTAAGTGGTGGGTGAACAGGGAGTACAGGAGGGGACTAAGTGGTGGGTGAACAGGGAGTACAGGAGGGGACTAAGTCGTGTGTGAACAGGGAGTACAGGAGGGGACTAAGTCGTGGGTGAACAGGGAGTACAGGAGGGAACCTGCGTCCACAACCCTGACGGGGTGGGCGTTCTGAGGGTCAGCGTGGCGGATGTATTGTTGCCTACCATTACCACCTGGAGGGCACTATGTTGTTGAACGCTGAGGCTGTCTTCGATTACTAGCATTTTCACAAAGGTGTTGCTCTTGTACATGTGGGAGAGGGCAGTGTGGAGTGCAATAGAAACGGGACAGGCTGAGAACGGGACAGGCTGAGAACGGGACAGGGAGAGAACGGGACAGGGAGAGAACGGGACAGGGAGAGAACGGGACAGGGAGAGAACGGGACAGGGAGAGAACGGGACAGGGAGAGAACGGGACAGGGAGATAACCTTGGTTGACTAACAGTATCTCTGTACAACCTTGGTCCACTAACAGTATCTCCCTTTTCTTGTATGTGATCATCTTTCTGTGATGTCTCATCTCGTCTCAGTTAATCTCCTGTGGGCAGATTCTGTATGTAGACCGAAGAATCTCCCGGGACTGAATGGGATGTGTCTCTCTCTCGGTCAACTACCAACAAGTCCTTTCAAGCTGAGCCATTCATCAAACTCTGCTTCTATTGTTTATGGGCTGTATGGATGATGCCAACACACACACACACACACACACACACACACACACACACACACACACACACACACACACACACACACACACACACACAGACACACACACACACACACAGCCAGGCTAGATAGATAGTTGGCAGACATACTAAGCAATATGTCTTACATACTACACACACACAACCACACCTTTACAGAGAGGCACACTGTGGGCTGTAGGTTGCCATTTGGGGCATACCCTGTGGTTACAGCCAGGCTAGATAGATAGTTGGCAGAGATACTAAGCAATATGTCTTAGTGTCATACTATAGTGTAGTACTACAACCACTCCTTTAAGAAAGGCACATTCTGTCAAAAGTAGTGCACTACATAAGGAATAGGTTGCCATTTGGGGCATGTCAACCTTGTCTGTGGTTAGTATGATGCTAGCTCCAGTTAGCTGTGGTTAGTATGATGCTAGCTCCAGTTAGCTGTGGTTAGTATGATGCTAGCTACAGTTAGCTGTGGTTAGTATGATGCTAGCTCCAGTTAGCTGTGGTTGGTATGATGCTAGCTCCAGTTAGCTGTGGTTAGTATGATGCTAGCTCCAGTTAGCTGTGGTTAGTATGATGCTAGCTCCAGTTAGCTGTGGTTAGTATGATGCTAGCTACAGTTAGCTGTGGTTAGTATGATGCTAGCTACAGTTAGCTGTGGTTAGTATGATGCTAGCTCCAGTTAGCTGTGGTTAGTATGATGCTAGCTCCAGTTAGCTGTGGTTAGTATGATGCTAGCTACAGTTAGCCGTGGTTAGTATGATGCTAGCTCCAGTTAGCTGTGGTTCGTTGATGATAGCTACAGTTAGCTGTGGTTAGTATGATGCTAGCTACAGTTAGCTGTGGTTAGTATGATGATAGCTACAGTTAGCTGTGGTTAGTATGATGATAGCTACAGTTAGCTGTGGTTAGTATGATGATAGCTACAGTTAGCTAGCTACAGTTAGTTGTGGTTAGTATGATGATAGCTACAGTTAGCTAGCTACAGTTAGCTGTGGTTAGTATGAAGCAGGAGGAGAGGTTTTGCTGATAGAGGGCTTTAGCAGATGAAATATGAAAGAGACGGATCCATAGTAGTTTCTGTTTTGAAACAGTGTGTGTGTGTGTGTGTGTGTGTGTGTGTGTGTGTGTGTGTGTGTGTGTGTGTGTGTGTGTGTGTGTGTGTGTGTGTGTGTGTGTGTGTGTGTGTGTGTGTGTGTGTGTGAGTCGTCTTGCTGTAATTCTTCCTTGTATATGATTGTAGTGAGGCGAGCTCTAACGTATTGTCAACAACTACCCTACTGTGAACAGACTCAAAATGTGCTGCTTTCTACAGTTTTATACTGTATTTTTCAGTGGTTCAATAAATGCAAGAATGAAGCAATTTTCCCATTGTTTTCAGATTCCATATCTCTCACAGGATACGTCCCAAGTGGCACTCTGGTCAAAAGTAGTGCACTAAATATGGAATAGGGTGCCACTCTGGTCAAAAGTAGCGCACTAAATATGGAATAGGGTGCCACTCTGGTCAAAAGTAGTGCACTAAATATGGAATAGGGTGCCACTCTGGTCAAAAGTAGCGCACTAAATATGGAATAGGATGCCACTCTGGTCAAAAGTAGTGCACTAAATATGGAATAGGGTGCCACTCTGGTCAAAAGTAGTGCACTAAATATGGAATAGGGTGCCACTCTGGTCAAAAGTAGTGCACTAAATATGGAACATCTGTATGTTCCAGAATCCCTGCTGCATATTGAGACCATTAATCACGCAAATGGAAATGAAACCCGTATGGCTTCACACGGAGTATAAATGGTGTATTCTTCACACGGAGGATAAATGGTGTATTCTTCACACGGAGTATAAATGGTGTATTCTTCACACGGAGTATAAATGGTGTATTCTTCACACGGAGTATAAATGGTGTATTCTTCACACGGAGTATAAATGGTGTATTCTTCACACGGAGTAAAATGGTGTATTCTTCACACGGAGTATAAATGGTGTATTCTTCACACGGAGTATAAATGGTGTATTCTTCACACGGAGTATAAATGGTGTATTCTTCACACGGAGTATAAATGGTGTATTCTTCACACGGAGTATAAATGGTGTATTCTTCACACGGAGTATAAATGGTGTATTCTTCACACGGAGTATAAATGGTGTATTCTTCACACGGAGTATAAATGGTGTATTCTTCACACGGAGTATAAATGGTGTATTCTTCACACGGAGTATAAATGGTGTATTCTTCACACGGAGTATAAATGGTGTATTCTTCACACGGAGTATAAATGGTGTATTCTTCACACGGAGTATAAATGGTGTATTCTTCACACGGAGTATAAATGGTGTATGTTTGACAGCTCTCGGAATATTTCACTTTCTCACCGAAAGAGAAATTAAATCAAAACAAAGCAACAACAAAACAAAAGAGAAAGTCAGATAAATGTAATCAACGATTGAGTTAGTCTCTTTGTTTACCTTTTGATTGTGTTAATGGGAGATGTGAAGACCCACAGGGCACTGAGTAAACGGTTTTACTGTACTAGTCTGGAAATAATAATGTATGCACACCTTCTGACAAGGTTAATTAAATCTGCATCCTGTCTTCCTGATACACGACTTCTTTCCCTCCATGAAAAGCAAAGAAAAGTTTCCTCTGAAGTAGCCTTAGTCAGGGAACCTAAATTCACTTCTCCTACAATTGTTTTCTTTTAAACAATCATTTTGGCACTAATTTCAGAAACTTGATGTAATTTTTCAAAATCCTAGATCCAAAACTCACCAACCGATGATCAAAATTAGTTTTTTTTTCAAAACTCTTGCTTGGATACAAAACACATAAAGCTAAGATCATTTGTTCATTGAACTAAAATCACCTGTTGAAAATGACACAACTTGACATGAAAGTATTACCATTTCAAAATGAAATTCACACATTACATCTGAGATGACTGTCTTATTCATTTTTTTATTACAACTTTTTTTTCTCACCTTTATTTAACCAGGTAGGCTAGTTGAGAACACCTTTATTTAACCAGGTAGGCTAGTTGAGAACACCTTTATTTAACCAGGTAGGCTAGTTGAGAACACCTTTATTTAACCAGGTAGGCTAGTTGAGAACACCTTTATTTAACCAGGTAGGCTAGTTGAGAACACCTTTATTTAACCAGGTAGGCTAGTTGAGAACACCTTTATTTAACCAGGTAGGCTAGTTGAGAACACCTTTATTTAACCAGGTAGGCTAGTGGAGAACACCTTTATTTAACCAGGTAGGCTAGTGGAGAACACCTTTATTTCACCAGGTAGGCTAGTTGAGAACACCTTTATTTAACCAGGTAGGCTAGTTGAGAACACCTTTATTTAACCAGGTAGGCTAGTTGAGAACACCTTTATTTAACCAGGTAGGCTAGTTGAGAACACCTTTATTTAACCAGGTAGGCTAGTGGAGAACACCTTTATTTCACCAGGTAGGCTAGTGGAGAACACCTTTATTTAACCAGGTAGGCTAGTTGAGAACACCTTTATTTAACCAGGTAGGCTAGTTGAGAACACCTTTATTTAACCAGGTAGGCTAGTTGAGAACACCTTTATTTCACCAGGTAGGCTAGTTGAGAACACCTTTATTTAACCAGGTAGGCTAGTTGAGAACAAGTTCTCATTTACAACTGCGACCAAGATAAAGCAAAGCAGGGCGACACAAGCAACAACACAGAGTTACACATGGAGTTAGATATGAAATAAACAAGCGTACAGTATATATCCAGTATGTGCAAAATGGCGTGAGGAGGTAAGGCAATAAATAGGCCATAGTAGCGAAGTAATTACAGTTTATCAGATTAACCCTGGAGTGACAGATGAGCAGAGGATGATGTTCAAGTAGAAATACTGGTGTGCAAAAGAGCAGAAAAGTCAATAAAAACAATATGGGGATGAGGTAGGTAGATTGTGTGGGCTATTTACAGGTGGACAATGTACAGCTGCAGCGATTGGATAGCTGCTCAGGTAGCTGATGTTTAAAGTTAGAGGGGGAGATATGAGTCTCCAACTTCAGAGATTTTTGCAATTTGTTCCAGTCGCTGGCAGCAGAGAACTGGAAGGAAAGGCGGCCATTTCATTACAAGGATCCAACTATCAATTGATACAACTGCTCAAAATGATGAGTAACTGTTGCATAACTCTTAACACATAGTTTTATGGGAAATTAACAAACAATATTCCATGTTTAGATCAAGTTTCAGGATACCGAGATCCATTGACACCAATTACAGTGGACCACGAACCAATTGGACTACATTATCTATGGATGTAATAGCACTAATGTCAGAACCGTCATTTTTCTAAACTCGAGACACAAAACTCACAACCGATGATCAAAATGCACATTTTTCAAAACTCGAGACACAAAACTCACAACCGATGATCAAAATGCACATTTTTCAAAACTCGAGACACAAAACTCACAACCGGTGACAAAATGCACATTTTTCAGAACTCTAACACTTTTTCCAGTTGCTTGGGTACAAAACACATAAAGCTAAGATCATTTGTTCATTGAACTAAAATCACCTGTTGAAAATGACACAACTTTAACATCAAAGAATTACCATTTCAAAATGAAATTCACACATTACATTTGAGATGACTGTCTATTTATTTCATTACAATGATCTAACTATCAATTGATTACAACCAGTCAACATGATAAGTAACTGTTGCATTACTCTTAATGCATAGTTTTATGGAAACTGACAAACAATATTCCATGTTTAGATCATGAAAGTTTCAGGATAATAAGATGCATTGATACCAATTACCGTGGAACATGAACCAATTGGACTACATTATCTATGGATGTAATGTTTCATCATCATTCTTTATCAGACTCTGTTTCTATGGTCCCATGTACCACTTTTTCGTGTTTTCAGATTTGACATTAATGTACACTCACCAGCCACTTTATTAGGTACACCTATCTAGTACTGGGTAGGACCCCCTTCTGCCTCCACAACAGCCTGAAATATTCATGGTGTTGTACGTTTAGAGATGCCCTTCTGCACACCACTGTTTTAAACAGCTGTTATTTGACCATTTGTGGCCTTTCTGTTAGCTTGAATGAGTCTGGACATTCTCCTCTGTCCTCTCTCATTAACAAGGTGTTTCTGCCCACAGAACTGCCACTCACTGAATGTGTTTGGTTTATCGCACCATTCTCTGTAAACTCTAGAGACTGTAGTGCGTAAAGATCCCAGGAGGCTGTTTCTGAGATGCTGGAATCACCATGTGTATCATCAACAATCATACCACGGTCAAAGTTACTTAGATTACTCATCTGTTCTAATATTTGGTCGAACAACATCTAAAGCTCTCTACTCTATATATTGGGTTGCAGGCAGCCACATGATTTGCTGTGGAGCTGACTGTAGAGCTGATGGTGTGACCTATGTTATTGTGTAGGATAATGTCAGGTTCCACCAGGCTCAAATGGTGCAAGCATGGTTTCAGGCCCATCCACAATTTACCACCCTGTACTTACCCCCATACTCTCCTTTCCTTAACCCGATTGAGGAATTTTTCTCCACATAGAGGTGGAAGGTTTAAGATAGGCACCCTTCTCCAGGCCATGGATGACACATGCAACGACATCACAGCAGACCAGCGTCAGGCCTGGATTCGCCTGAAGATTCTTCCCAAGATGTTTGGCCAATGAAAACATCCATTGTGATGTGGATGAGAACCTGTGGCCAAATCCACCAGACAGGGTTGATGGAAATTTAGAAGCACATTAATCAATCGTTTGCTTTGCTTTTTATAAAATAAAAACAGTATGGGGATGAGGTAGGTAGATTGTGTGGGCTATTTACAGATGGACTATGTACAGCTGCAGCGATCGGGTAGCTGCTCAGATAGCAGATGTTTAAAGTTGGTGAGGGAAATAAAAATCTCCAACTTCAGCAATTTTTGCAATTCGTTCCAGTCACTGGCAGCAGAGAACTGGAAGGAAAGGCGGGCAAAGGAGGTGTTGGCTTTGGCGACGACCAGTGATATACACCTGCTGGAGCCCTAACCCTAACGGGTGTTGTTATCATGACCAGTGAGCTGAGCTAAGGTGGAGCTTTACCGAGCATAGACTTATAGATGACCTGGAGCCAGTGGGTCTGGCGACGAATACATAGCGAGGGCCAGCCGACTAGAGCATACAGGTTGCAGTGGTGGGTGGTATAAGGGGCATTTGTGACAAAACGGATGGCACTGTGATAGACTGCATTCAGTTTGCTGAGTAGAGTGTTGGAAGCTATTTTGTAGATGACATCACCGAAGTCGAGGATCGGTAGGATAGTCAGTTTTACTAGGGTAAGTTTGGAGTTATGAGTGAAGGAGGCTTTGTTGCGAAATAGAAAGCTGATTCTAGATTTGATTTTAGATTGGAGATGTTTATGAGTCTGGAAGGAGAGTTTACAGTCTAGCCAGAGATCTAGGTACTTATAGATGTCCACATATTCTAGGTCGGAACCGTCCAGGGTGGTGATGCTAGTCGGGCGTGCGGGTGCAGGCAGCGAACGGTTGAAAAGCATGCATTTGGTTTTACTAGCGTTTAAGAGCAGTTGGAGGCCACGGAAGGAGTGTTGTATGGCATTGAAGCTCGTTTGGAGGTTAGATAGCACAGTGTCCAAGGACGGGCCGGAAGTATACAGAATGGTGTCGTCTGCGTAGAGGTGGATCAGGGAATCGCCCGCAGCAAGAGCAACATCATTGATATATACAGAGAAAAGAGTCGGCCCGAGAATTGAACCCTGTGGTACCCCCATAGAGACTGCCAGAGGGCCGGACAACAGGCCCTCTGATTTGACACACTGAAAAGAGAGGGTGAACAGGCTGGTAATAGGGGTTGCAACAATGGCGGCAGATAGCTTTACAAAGAGAGGGTCCAGATTGTCTATCCCAG
>NC_060185.1:98403344-98448344 GCF_021184085.1 Oncorhynchus gorbuscha | reverse complement strand
CGACAGGGTGTTGTCCAGGATCACACCAAGGTTCTTGGCGCTCTGGGAGGAGGACACAGTGGAGTTGTCAACCGTGATGGCGAGATCATGGAACGGGCAGTCCTTCCCCGGGAGGAAGAGCAGCTCCGTCTTGCCGAGGTTCAGCTTGAGGTGGTGATCCGTCATCCACACTGATATGTCTGCCAGACATGCAGAGATGCGGGGCCACCTGGTCATCAGAAGGGGGAAAGGAGAAGATTAATTGTGTGTCGGCATAGCAATGATAAGAGAGACCATGTGAGGTTATGACAGAGCCAAGTGACTTGGTGTATAGCGAGAATAGGAGAGGGCCAAGAACAGAGCCCTGGGGACACCAGTGGTGAGAGCGCGTGGTGAGGAGACAGATTCTCGCCACGCCACCTGGTAGGAGCGACCTGTCAGGTAGGACGCAATCCAAGCGTGGGCCGCGCCGGAGATGCCCAACTCGGAGAGGGTGGAGAGGAGGATCTGATGGTTCACAGTATCGAAGGCAGCCGATAGATCTAGAAGGATGAGAGCAGAGGAGACTGTTAGCTTTAGCAGTGCGGAGCGCCTCCGTGATACAGAGGAGAGCAGTCTCAGTTGAATGACTAGTCTTGAAACCTGACTGATTTGGATCAAGAAGGTCATTCAGAGAGAGATAGCGGGAGAGCTGGCCAAGGACGGCACGTTCAAGAGTTTTGGAGAGAAAAGAAAGAAGGGATACTGGTCTGTAATTGTTGACATCGGAGGGATCGAGTGTAGGTTTTTTCAGAAGGGGTGCAACTCTCGCTCTCTTGAAGACGGAAGGGACGTAGCCAACGGTCAGGGATGAGTTGATGAGCAGGTGAGGTAAGGGAGAAGGTCTCCGGAAATGGTCTGAGAAGAGAGGAGGGGATAGGGTCACCAGGTTGTTGGGCGGCCGGCCGTCAAAGACGCGAGATTTCATCTGGAGAGAGAGGGGAGAAAGAGGTCAGAGCATAGGGTAGGGCAGTGTGAGCAGAACCAGCGGTGTTTTGACTTAGCAAACGAGGATCGGATGTCGTCGACCTTCTTTTCAAAATGGTTGACGAAGTCATCTGCAGAGAGGGAGGAGGGGGAGGGGGGCGGAGGATTCAGGAGGGAGGAGAAGGTGGCAAAGTTCCTAGGGTTAGAGGCAGAAGCTTGGAATTTAGCGTGGTAGAAAGTGGCTTTAGCAGCAGAGACAGAGGAGGAAAATGTAGAGAGGAGGGAGTGAAAGGATGCCAGGTCCGCAGGGAGGCGAGTTTTCCTCCATTTCCGCTCGGCTGCCCGGAGCCCTGTTCTGTGAGCTCGCAATGAGTCATCGAGCCACGGAGCGGGAGGGGAGGACCGAGCCGGCCTGGAGGATAGGGGACATAGAGAGTCAAGGGATGCAGAGAGGGAGGAGAGGAGGGTTGAGGAGGCAGAATCAGGAGATAGGTGGGAGAAGGTTTGAGCGGAGGGAAGAGATGATAGGATGGAAGAGGAGAGAGTAGCGGGGGAGAGAGAGCGAAGGTTGGGACGGCGCGATACCATCCGAGTAGGGGCAGTGTGGGAGGTGTTGGATGAGAGCGAGAGGGAAAAGGATACAAGGCAGTGGTCGGAGACTTGGAGGGGAGTTGCAATGAGGTTAGTGGAAGAAACAGCATCTAGTAAAGATGAGGTCGAGCGTATTGCCTGCCTTGTGAGTAGGGGGAAGGTGAGAGGGTGAGGTCAAAAGAGGAGAGGAGTGGAAAGAAGGAGGCAGAGAGGAAAGAGTCAAAGGTAGACGTGGGGAGGTTAAAGTCGCCCAGAACTGTGAGAGGTGAGCCGTCCTCAGGAAAGGAGCTTATCAAGGCATCAAGCTCATTGATGAACCTCCGAGGGAACCTGGAGGGCGATAAATGATAAGGATGTTAAGCTTGAAAGGGCTAGTGACTGTGACAGCATGGAATTCAAAGGAGGCGATAGACAGATGGGTAAGGGGAGAAAGAGAGAATGACCACTTGGGAGAGATGAGGATCCCGGTGCCACCACCCATGACCAGACGCTGGGGTGTGCGAGAACACGTGGGCGGACGAAGAGAGAGCAGTAGGAGTAGCAGTGTTGTCTGTGGTGATCCATGTTTCCGTCAGGGCCAAGAAGTCGAGGGACTGGAGGGAGGCATGGGCTGAGATGAACTCTGCCTTGTTGACCGCAGATTGGCAGTTCCAGAGGCTACCGGAGACCTGGAACTCCACGTGGGTCGTGCGCGCTGGGACCACCAGAGTAGGGTGACATCACGCGGTGAGGAGCGTTTGTATGGTCTGTGCAGAGAGGAGAGAACAGGGATAAACCGACACATAGTTGACAGGCTACAGAAGAGGCTACGCTAATGCAAAGGAGATTGGAATGACAAGTGGACTACACGTCGAATGTTCAGAAAGTTAAGCTACGTAGCAAGAATCTTATTGACTAAAATGATTAAAATGATACAGTACTGCTGAAGTAGGCCAGCTGGCAGTGGGTTTTGAACACTACACTAATCAAGTCGTTCCGATGAGTGTAATAGTTTCTGCAGTGTTTATTCGGGGCTAGCAGGCTAGCTAGCAGTGTTGTTTACGTTACGTATGCTAAAAGAACGACAATAGATGGCTAGCGAACCTAGAAAATCGCTCTAGACTACACAATTATCTTTGATACAAAGACGGCTATGTAGCTAGCTAAGTAGCTAGCTACGATCAAACAAATCAAACCGTTGTACTGTAATGAAAATGAAGTGAAAATGTGATACAACCTGTGAATGCGACCGGGTAGTTGAGTTCTATACAGAAGACGTTGGCTAGCGTTGGCTAGCTGTTGGCTAGCTAGCAGAGTCACCTACGTTAAGGACGACAAATAGCTGGCTAGCTAACCTCGGTAAATTAAGATAATCACTCTAAGACTACACACTCTAAACCTAAACAACACAATTATCTTGGATACGATGATACGATGATACGAAGACAGCAAAGACAGCTATGTAGCTAGCTGACACTAAACTAATCAAGTCGTTCAGTTGAGTGTAACAGTTTCTCCAGTGCAGCTAATCAGTGGACGTTAGCTAGCTGGCTAGTGAAGACTAGTGAAGACTACGTTAGGACGGCGAAATACGATAATTACGCAATTATCTTTTGATACAAAGACGGCTATGTAGCTAGCTGAGAAGAAATTGCTAAGATAAGACAAATCAAACCGTTGTGATATAATGAGATATAATGAAAAAGTTATACTACCCGTTGGAGCGACGTGCAGATGCGACCACTAGCTCCAACCGGAACCGGAACTTTTTAACTAGGCAAGTCAGTTAAGAACAAATTCTTATTTTCAATGACGGCCTAGGAACAGTGGGTTAACTGCCTGTTCAGGGGCAGAACGACAGATTTGTACCTTGTCAGCTCGGGGGTTTGAACTAGCAACCTTCAGGTTACTAGTCCAACACTCTAACCACTAGGCTACCCTGCCGCCCGGTTAGGGGTGAGGGGGTTAGGGTGAGGGGTTAGGGGTTAGTGGGTGAGGGGGTTTGTGGGTGAGGGGGTTAGGGGTTAGTGGGTTAGGGGTTAGTGGGTTAGGGGTTGTGGGTTAGGGGGTTGTGGGTTAGGGGTTAGTGGGTGAGGGGTTAGGAGTTAGTGGGTGAGAGGGTTAGGGGTTAGTGGGTGAGGGGTTGTTGGTTAGGGGTTAGTGGGTGAGGGGTTAGTGGGTGAGGGGTTAGTGGGTGAGGGGTTAGTGGGTGAGGGGGTTAGTGGGTGAGGGGTTTAGGGGTTAGTGGGTAAGGGGTTTAGGGGTTAGGGGGTTAGTCGGTGGGGGGTTAGTGGGTGAGGGGTTTAGGGGTGAGGGGGTTAGTGGGTGAGGGGTTAGGGGTGAGGGGATTAGTGGGTTAGGGGGTGAGTGGGTGAGGGGGTTAGTGGGTGAGGGAGTTGTATCAGATATATCAGATACTGTCTGTACCAGTCTGATTCTATATCAGATATCAGATACTGTCTGTACCAGTCTGATTCTATATCAGATATATCAGATACTGTCTGTACCAGTCTGATTCTATATGAGATACTGTCTGTACCAGTCTGATTCTATATCAGATATATCAGATACTGTCTGTACCAGTCTGATTCTATATCAGATATATCAGATACTGTCTGTACCAGTCTGTTTTTACACTAAGCAACTGTATATCGACTTGAGAAGTTAACTGCATAATACCACTACTTATAAAGCATTTTCTGACAACTGCTGTTGTAAAAAGGACTTTGTAAAATACATTTGATTCTGTGGCATATGTGGCAACTCCTTCAAGACTGTTGGAAAAGCATTCCAGTTGAAGCTGGTTGAGAGAATGCCAAGAGTGTGCAAAGCTTTCACCAAGGCAAAGGGTGGCTACTTTGAAGAATCTCAAATATAAAATATATTTTGATTAGTTTAACACTTTTTTTGGTTACTCCATGATTCCATATGTGTTATTTCATAGTGTTGATGTCTTCACTATTATTCTACAATGTAGAAAATAGTAAAAATAAAGAAAAACCCTTGAATGAGTCAGTGTGTTCAACCTGTTGGCTGGTACTGTATATACTGTACTCAGCTCTTCTACTGTTGTCATTACTATGTCCATAGAGTGTGAGACCAGGTTATGGTGCATTAGATACGAAACCAAAAAATATCTCATCGATCTCTATTTTTGATGCACGAATTGAACATCGACTCGTATTTGTCACATAATGCCGAATGCCACAGGCGTAGACTTTACCGTGAAACGTTGACTAAATTCCCTTACCGGGTTACAAACATAAACCAGTCAGGCTAAACATTCATGCCAAGTGGTTAAGGATGTGGGCGTTGTGGAATAGGGGATTCTGTGTCCCAGTCTCTCAGAGCGACATGGGGGGGGGGGCAACAGAGTGTGACTGCAACACAAAGCACACAGTCATAAAACATTCAACATCATTGTGACATCAGCGTGACATCGCTACAACAAAAGGACTGTCGCCAGGGAGACATAGAGCAGGATGCCATTTTGTGGTGAAGAAGTCAAAGTAGGTTGGAGGGGGAACTATTGCTATTGTTAGAAAATGGTAGGAAGTGTTTTGAAATACAGTAAGCTACAGTGAATTGATATTTAACTGTTGTGAGAATTTTTTGGGACACATTCACAAGATAGACGAGGTATTTATGG
Source organism: Oncorhynchus gorbuscha (assembly GCF_021184085.1). Lineage (NCBI taxonomy): Eukaryota > Metazoa > Chordata > Actinopteri > Salmoniformes > Salmonidae > Oncorhynchus > Oncorhynchus gorbuscha. The sequence continues at coordinate 98,443,180 of NC_060185.1, read as the reverse complement.
TGTCTATTGTCTGAGAAACAGAAGAAGGAAATATCAACAGGCGTCATAATGCATACAGCACACTGCATACTGTATACTCTATACTGTATACTCAATACTGCATACTGTATACTCTATACTGTATACTGCACACTGCATACTGTATACTGCATACTGTATACTGCATACTGTATACTCTATACTGTATACTCTATACTGCATACTCTATACTGCATACTCTATACTGCATACTCTATACTGTATACTCTATACTGCATACTGTATACTCTATACTGCATACTCTATACTGTATACTCTATACTGCATACTGCATACTGTATACTCTATACTGCATACTGTATACTCTATACTGCATACTCTATACTGTATACTCTATACTGCATACTCTATGCTGCACACTGCACACTGCATACTCTATACTGTATACTCTATACTGCATACTGTATACTCTATACTGCATACTGTATACTCTATACTGCATACTGCATACTGTATACTGTATACTCTATACTGTATACTGTGTACTCTATACTGCATACAGTATACTCTATACTGTATACTCTATACTGCATACTGTATACTGTATACTCTATACTGCATACTGCATACTGTATACTGCATACTGCATACTGCATACTGTATACTGTATACTCTATACTGCATACTGCTAACTGTATACTCTATACTGCATACTCTATACTGCATACTGCAGACAGTATACTGTTTATGCATACTGCAGACCCTGAGAAAAGACCAGGGTGATTCAACCCCAGTAGGAGCCCAAAATATATTTGGTATCTCAGAATGTTCTAGCAATTCTGACATGGGAACTTCACTGGGAGGATGTTGGACGTGCTTTTTACATTTGTGTCACAAACAATTGTTTTTTGAAAGTCGAGGATTTTAAAGAACCTTTTAAAATCTATACATTTCTGTCGCATCTGACACACCAACAACATTTTACGATGCCGCTGGCTTCGAATCGCCCAAAGTCTGAAAGATAATTCAAGGCACATCACCTCACTGTGAACTCATACGTTGCTACATTATTTCAGACTGAAGAATGGACAGGGCCAACAGCCAAGGTGCATAACTTTACCTACTACACCACCTTTAGTCAAAGATGCAGACTGAGCACAAGAACTGAAGCTTTCATTTGTCATTTCATAATGAGTCCTGGACATACGAGCCAGGTGATACAGACAGACTGTAGGGACAAGTCCCAAATGGAGCCCTATTCTGTATATAGTGCACTACTTTAGACCAGGGCCCTATTCCCTATATAGTGCACTACTTTATACCAGGGCCCTATTCCCATATAGTGCACTACTTTAGACCAGGACCCTATTCCCCATGTAGTGCACTACTTTAGACCAGGGCCCTATTCCCATATAGTGCACTACTTTAGACCAGGGCCCTATTCCCCATATAGTGCACTACTTTAGACCAGGGCCCTATTCCCCATATAGTGCACTACTAGATGCACCTCGACTTGGCATAGTTATCAGATGCACCTATTCCCTATGATAGTGACACTTGGCATAGTTATCCTAACTAGATGCACCTCGTCTGTGAGGCATAGTTATCCTAACTAGATGCACCTAGGCATAGTTATCCTAACTAGATGCACCTCCTACTCATAGTTATCCTAACTAGATGCACCTAGTGACTGCACTACTGTGACTTGGCATAGTTATCCTAACTAGATGCACCTCGTCTGTGACTTGGCATAGTTATCCTAACTAGATGCACCTCGATAGTGACTTGGCATAGTTATCCTAACTTCACCTCTCCTGTGACTTGGCATAGTTATCCTAACTAGATGCACCTCCTGTGACTTGGCATAGTTATCCTAACTAGATGCACCTCGTCTGTGACTTGGCATAGTTATCCTAACTAGATGCACCTCGTCTGTGACTTGGCATAGTTATCCTAACTAGATGCACCTACTTGGCATAGTTATCCTAACTAGATGCACCTCGTCTGTGACTTGGCATAGTTATCCTAACTAGATGCACCTCTGTGACTGATTATCCTAACTAGATGCACCTCGTCTGTGACTCATAGTTATCTACTTGGACTTGGCATAGTTATCCTAACTAGATGCACCTCGTCTGTGACTTGATGCATAGTTATCCTAACTAGATGCACCTCGTCTGTGACTTGGCATAGTTATCCTAACTAGATGCACCTCGTCTGTGACTTGGCATAGTTATCCTAACTAGATGCACCTCGTCTGTGACTTGGCATAGTTATCCTAACTAGATGCACCTCGTCTGTGACTTGGCATAGTTATCCTAACTAGATGCACCTCGTCTGTGACTTGGCATAGTTATCCTAACTAGATGCACCTCGTCTGTGACTTGGCATAGTTATCCTAACTAGATGCACCTCGTCTGTGACTTGGCATAGTTATCCTAACTAGATGCACCTCGTCTGTGACTTGGCATAGTTATCCTAACTAGATGCACCTCGTCTGTGACTTGGCATAGTTATCCTAACTAGATGCACCTCGTCTGTGACTTGGCATAGTTATCCTAACTAGATGCACCTCGTCTGTGACTTGGCATAGTTATCCTAACTAGATGCACCTCGTCTGTGACTTGGCATAGTTATCCTAACTAGATGCACCTCGTCTGTGACTTGGCATAGTTATCCTAACTAGATGCACCTCGTCTGTGACTTGGCATAGTTATCCTAACTAGATGCACCTCGTCTGTGACTTGGCATAGTTATCCTAACTAGATGCACCTCGTCTGTGACTTGGCATAGTTATCCTAACTAGATGCACCTCGTCTGTGACTTGGCATAGATTATCATAGTTATCTAACTAGATGCACCTCGTCTGTGACTTGGCATAGTTATCCTAACTAGATGCACCTCGTCTGTGACTTGGCATAGTTATCCTAACTAGATGCACCTCGTCTGTGACTTGGCATAGTTATCCTAACTAGATGCACCTCGTCTGTGACTTGGCATAGTTATCCTAACTAGATGCACCTCGTCTGTGACTTGGCATAGTTATCCTAACTAGATGCACCTCGTCTGTGACTTGGCATAGTTATCCTAACTAGATGCACCTCGTCTGTGACTTGGCATAGTTATCCTTGGATGCACCTACTTGGCATAGTTATCCTAACTAGATGCACCTCGTCTGTGACTTGGCATAGTTATCCTAACTAGATGCACCTCGTCTGTGACTTGGCATAGTTATCCTAACTAGATGCACCTCGTCTGTGACTTGGCATAGTTATCCTAACTAGATGCACCTCGTCTGTGACTTGGCATAGTTATCCTAACTAGATGCACCTCGTCTGTGACTTGGCATAGTTATCCTAACTAGATGCACCTCGTCTGTGACTTGGCATAGTTATCCTAACTAGATGCACCTCGTCTGTGACTTGGCATAGTTATCCTAACTAGATGCACCTCGTCTGTGACTTGGCATAGTTATCCTAACTAGATGCACCTCGTCTGTGACTTGGCATAGTTATCCTAACTAGATGCACCTCGTCTGTGACTTGGCATAGTTATCCTAACTAGATGCACCTCGTCTGTGACTTGGCATAGTTATCCTAACCAGATGCACCTCGTCTGTGACTTGGCATAGTTATCCTAACCAGATGCACCTCGCACTGTGACTTGGCATAGTTATCCTAACTAGATGCACCTCGTCTGTGACTTGGCATAGTTATCCTAACTAGATGCACCTCGTCTGTGACTTGGCATAGTTATCCTAACTAGATGCACCTCGTCTGTGACTTGGCATAGTTATCCTAACTAGATGCACCTCGTCTGTGACTTGGCATAGTTATCCTAACTAGATGCACCTCGTCTGTGACTTGGCATAGTTATCCTAACTAGATGCACCTCGTCTGTGACTTGGCATAGTTATCCTAACTAGATGCACCTCGATGCTGTGACTTGGCATAGTTATCCTAACTAGATGCACCTCGTCTGTGACTTGGCATAGTTATCCTAACTAGATGCACCTCGTCTGTGACTTGGCATAGTTATCCTAACTAGATGCACCTCGTCTGTGACTTGGCATAGTTATCCTAACTAGATGCACCTCGTCTGTGACTTGGCATAGTTATCCTAACTAGATGCACCTCGTCTGTGACTTGGCATAGTTATCCTAACTAGATGCACCTCGTCTGTGACTTGGCATAGTTATCCTAACTAGATGCACCTCGTCTGTGACTTGGCATAGTTATCCTAACTAGATGCACCTCGTCTGTGACTTGGCATAGTTATCCTAACTAGATGCTCTCACCCTGACTCAAGCACATGCCCGAGTGAGTCCTTGGTTGATTATTTTGGATTCTATTCTTCTCTGTATTCTTGCTGATTGTTTCTTGTATGTTTTTTAAGTAATTAATTTGCATTTTATTGCATGACATAAGTATTTGATACATCAGAAAAACAGAACTTAATATTTGGTACAGAAACCTTTGTTTGCAATTACAGAGATGATTGACCGTCATCTTGAACTTCTTCCATTTTCTAATAATTGCGCCAACAGTTGTTGCCTTCTCACCTAGCTGCTTGCCTATTGTCCTGTAGCCCATCCCAGCCTTGTGCAGGTCTACAATTTTATCCCTGATGTCCTTACACAGCTCCCTGGTCTTGGCCATTGTGGAGAGGTTGGAGTCTGTTTGATTGAGTGTGTGGACAGGTGTCTTTAATACAGGTAACGAGTTCAAACAGGTGCAGTTAATACAGGTAATGAGTGGAGAACAGGAGGGCTTCTTAAAGAGGTCTGTGAGAGTCGGAATTATTACTGGTTGGTAGGTGACCAAATACTTATGTCATGCAAAAAAATGCTAATTAATTACTTAAAAATCATACAATGTGATTTTCTGGATTTTTACCTATGATAAAAATGACAGACCTCTACATTCATTGTAAGTAGGGAAACCTGCAAAATCGGCAGTGTATCAAATACTTGTTCTCCCCACTGTATGTGTAAGTGTGTATATGTAAGTGTGTGTGTTTATGTGTGTATATGTAAGTGTGTGTGTATAAGTGGGTGTGTGTAAGTGTGTGTGTTTATGTGTGTATGTATAAGTGTGTGTGTTTATGTGTGTATATGTAAGTGTGTGTGTTTATGTGTGTGTGTATAAGTGTGTGTGTTTATGTGTGTGTGTATAAGTGTGTGTGTCTTCCTGTCCAATAAGTTATTCAGAATGCAAGAAACAAAAGCAAATTTGTTCCACAAATATCACAGCCTCTTTCAGGAAAATGACAATCCCGTTGAAAGGAAAATCAGAGTTGACTTTTATTTTCTCTATGTATGGCCTTTGTGCTCTGTCAAAATTCACAACAAAACTATTTACGAAAGAATAACCAAATGTGCCTTCTTTTCCCAAACGTTATTGATCTTTTTGTGTTTATTTCATCTTCTGTAGTTTTTACAGTAAATGGTGCCCATACAGGGTCTGCTCTCGGCAATATCCCATCCTTTTACAGAGCTACATGTTGAACTGCTTAAACGCTCAGCCAATGTGTTTGATGAATTAGAAGTAAGTTAGCTCATTTCGCCGGCTGAATGCAAATGCACTGATTATAGGCTCAGGAGACCGGTAGAAAAATGAAATCATCATATATATTCTAAAACATTCCAGCAGTGTTTTAGATTAAAGAAATCTATTTGGGATAGAAGCACATTTCTATGAATACATTGTTTGCAATTTCTTTTATTCAACTTCGTGGAACTGAGAGAGACAGAGTGGGGAGAAGGAGTGGAGAGAGAGAGAGAGAGAGAGAGAGAGAGAGAGAGAGAGAGAGAGAGAGAGAGAGAGAGAGAGAGAGAGAGAGAGAGAGAGAGAGAGAGAGAGAGAGAGAGAGAGAGAGAGAGAGAGAGAGAGAGAGAGAGAGAGAGAGAGAGAGAGAGAGAGAGAGAGAGAGAGAGAGAGAGAGAGAGAGAGAGAGAGAGAGATGAAGCTAGCATCATAGTGTGTCTGTGCCCATTGAACCTGTCAATCAGAAAACCTTCCATTTAGAATGTCTTTCATTATTTACAGGATGACGAAGATGATTGAATTACTGTGTGTGTTCTCTCGTAGCAGCGTCAAAGCTCTCTGAATGAAATGTAAGCAAATCAAGAAACTCTTGTGGCTTTGTCAAGGTTGCGATCCATATCTGTGATTCAAATGAGCACCCTATTCCCTATATAGTGCTCTACTTGTGACCAGAACCATATGGGAAGTAGTGCACTATAAAGAGAAAAGAGTGCTATTTGGGACATAGAATACAGTACAACTCTTTTAGTGTCCAGACCTTATGAATGTTTCCCAGTATACCCTTAAACTGGTAACAAATCACATCTAGTGATACAAAACTTGATATTGTGGGAGGATAACAAACCTTACAATGAATGACAATGCATTTCTTAGCCTCTATAAATGCTAAGTTACACAGTTCCTTCAGATAACAGTCTCCAGTATCAATATTTTTCAAGCAAATATTTGTGTTTATTTTTTAAAACAGGGAGAAGGGAGAATCTGTAGGCATGATGAGATAAAATAACTATCTTTGCCAGAACTTAGCCAGACTTCACAAGACCAGAACATATGCAAATTTGTCCCATTTTTGCATTTTACAGCAGAGGAATTACATTTCTTGAGTGAGTGATATTCAGTTACACTTGCATTTAGTACTTTCTATGGATGATCTTAAACTGTAGTAATCTATGTCTGAGATGAAATTATATTATTAAATGATAATAATAAATTACATGAACATGACTGGACATTCAATCACATCTGTATTCATTCATCGTCATCATCATAGCTTCTCCTCTTCCTCACATTTTTGTTTTGCATGTTTGGTGTCATTGGGAAAAACCTCTATCAACCCATGATACAGTTTGGAAATCAACTTTAGAGGTTTGAAAAATAGCATCTGGCTTGTCCAGTGTTTGTTGCACAGAGAGAATAAAGTGTTGTATCTGCGGGAAATGCACCTCACCTCTGTCACAGACTGGTCTTCCTTGACCCTGCCCGACCCTGCTGAGACCGCTGTCACAATCTGATCCTCCTAAAATGAGGCATGACAAATAATTATATTGGTGTACATTTATACATTATATTATCCAAGAATAGATTCAATGGTTCAGTAATTGAAATGACCATTATTCTCAGATCCCAGACTGTAGCTTTAAGCTTAAAAAGGCTAGTGCAGGCAATAGTGGAAAGTACTTATGTAAAAAATACTTTAAAGTACTACTTAAGTAATAGTTTTATGGTATCTATACTTTAATTTACAACGTATACTGTTGACAACTTTTACTTTTATTTCACTACATTCCTGAAGAAAATAATCTACTTTTTACTCCTTACATTTTCCCTGACATCCAAAAGTACTTGTTACATTTTGAATGCTTAGCAGGACAGGAAAATTGTCTAATTCACACACTTATCAAGAGAACATCCCTGGTCATCCCTATAATGCCTCTGATTTGGCAGACTCACTAAACACAAATGCTTAGTTTGTAAATTATGTCTGAGTGTTGAAGTCTGCTATCCGTAAAGACATTTAAAAAAAACAAGACAATCATGTCGTCCGGTTTGCTTAATATTTTAAATAAAAATAATAAAATAATAATTATAAATAAATATAAGGATCTGTCTTAATGGGGGCATTTTCTAATAAGGCTTTGGCAACGGTTTGCTTAATATTTTTGGAAATATACTACATATAAAATAAAATAATAATTATAAATAAATATAAGGAATTTTACATTTTATATGTTTGATACTTAGAGTATATTTTAAACCAAATACTTTTAGACTTAACTCAAGTAGTATTTTACTTGTTGACTTTCACTTTTACTTGAGTCATTTTCTAATAAGGTATCTTTACTTTTACTCAAGTATGACAGTAGGGTACTTGTTCCACCCCTGACTGTTGTTCTACCCATCAAATCAAGATCTTGTATTATTCACTAATATTGTTAATATATACTGCAGAATTCACCTGAGCTCTGTAAACCGGTCTTCCCTGTCTGTCTTACCCTGCTGGTATCACCATCTGATCCTGCTCAGACATGATGAGCACAGTGTTGTGTACTGACTGCACTAGAGCGCTGCGTTCACTCAGGAATCATTACAGCGTGGTTGGCATTTTTCATGCTGCGGATGGGAGCGAGATGTCAGACAGATATTTTTGCTGTCCCACAGATTATTTTGAAACGGTTCTCTTTCTTCTTTGGTCTGTATTAGCTACCTATTCTGTTACAATAGCGGATTTTTTACATTATTCACTCTCTGGGAATTCACTGCTTCAACTTCAGTAGCCTCCCTCTCCTAGATGAGTTCAAGGCTGCCTACATGGGCGGAGAATCACGTGGCAGTTAACTTGAACATGAAATTAACTTAAATATGATTACAGACATAGTTTACCACAATGTCTGTAAATAGATATTGATAATGGAAAAAAGTGGAGGGCACGCAACCAATGGGATTCGAAGTGCAATCAACAACTGTAGTCATAATTGAAAACGGAAAAGTTACTATGGTGACTATAGGTTAGGTTACTATGGTGACCATAGGTTAGGTTACTATGGTGACCATAGGTTAGGCTACTATGGTGACCATAGGTTAGGTTACTATAGTGAACACGGGTTAGGTTACTATGGTGAACACGGGTTAGGCTACTATGGTGACCACAGGTTAGGTTACTATGGTGACCATAGGTTAGGTTACTATGGTGACCATAGGTTAGGTTACTATGGTGACCATAGGTTAGGCTACTATGGTGACCATGGGTTAGGTTACTATCGTGAACACGGGTTAGGCTACTATGGTGACCATAGGTTAGGTTACTATGCTGAACACGGGTTAGGTTACTATGGTGACCACAGTGCACCATGACAGGGAGGCCTTTACCATTAGAGCTGTTTATTACTGTGTCCGTGTGATACCTAGGGAATCATCTAGGGAAACTGTCAGATCTATAACGTTACATTGCCGTACGGATGACTAAAACTCACATTGATATTCTGATGTTTTTTTCAGTGCAATCTTCAATCGTTTGGCAGATGGTTTCATCATTTGATTCCTGGTCTAGTGTGATTGAGGCAAAAATAATAGCTAACGTTAGCCAACTTTTGTCCAGTTCTCTCTCTAACGGTACATGAACTGGTGCAAGCTCGCTAAGTTAATTTACTTCGGAAACAGGACAGAACAAAGGCTACAAAACATGTCCATACAAACGACAGCTGTTAGATTGTAAAAACAGCCACCTCTTATTGCTATCTGACCGATTCAGTAACTAGAGGCTAGAGCTGACATGGATGTGTAGCTAGCATAGCTTCTTCGTTGACCTCAGTCGAGAGTGGATTAAAAAATTAGCCCACGTGACATGTCAGTTATAAATATTAGCCCCAGTACTGCGAATAAACACTAGTTTCATTTTTTGGGGTTAAGTTAAACAGCAGATACCTTGCCAGCTAAAATCAGTCAACTAAAGAGTACCCAGTTTCTGCTCTGCTTGCTTTTACAACCTCGGAGAAAGAGTGCAACACATACACACTGAACTATGCTCAACTCTCCCTTGCTGGTCCAGCCAGCCTTCCAGAAACATTTCCTTCACACGGCCTGTCAGCCCGCTCTGCGCTGTCCCTGTGGTCCGAAATCCATCTGACCACTCCAAACAGCCTACCCAACCACTCACAGGCGGTCCTAAAGCACAACGTTGCTGTTTTTTTGTATTATGTAAAACTGGGGTAGACAAAAAGGTAATTTCAGAATGTGGGGGAGGACATGAACCCCCGTTCCCCCCGTATCCAGGGAAAGTTGCGCCCCTGGATACAAGTATGTGCCATCCACTCCTAGGGTAGTGTCCTAAACTGCGCCCTATTCCCTAATTAGTGCACTTTATAGGGAATAGGGCGCAGTTTGGATTGCAGAACCGTTTGAATAATTTGAAGAGTTCTACTTTGAATCAAAAACACTACATCAACTTTAATTTATGAGGTGTCTGGTTTTTGATTTATAGTCACGATGGAATAAGATCACCAGACCCACTTCAAATTATTTGCCGGATATTTCATTTTACATTTTCATCAAATCACTCTCGGAGGCCATATCTGTAAAATGGAGAAATCACCAGAGCTGAGGATATTGAGGTTCAGCTTCAGCAGCAGTCTGTGGCATTGCGTCCCAAATGGCACCTTATTCCAATGGGTCCTGGTTAAAAGTAGTGCACTATATAGAGCATAGGGTGCCGTTTTGGAGGTAGACTGTGGCTGCGTAACGCTGAGAGGAGATGAGAGGATATGTAGCACCCTGCTGCTCTCTCTACCTATCTCCCTATCTATCTTTCCCTCTCTCTTTCCCTCTCTCTTTTCCTCTCTCACTGTCTCTCTCTCTCTGTCTCTCTCTCTCTGTCTCTCTCTCTGTCTCTCTCTCTCTCTGTCTCTCTCTCTCGCTCTCTCTCTCTCTCTCTCTCTCTCTCTCTCTCTCTCTCTCTCTCTCTCTCTCTCTCTCTCTCTCTCTCTCTCTCTCTCTCTCTCTCTCTCTCTCTGTCTCTCTGTCTCTCTCTCTCTCTATCTATCTCTCTATCTCAATTCACATCAAGGGGCTCTATTGGCATGGAAATTGGCATATTTCTATGCTCTATTGGCATATTTTTACGTGAACTTCTTCGAGATAGGGGGCGCTCTTTTAATTTTGGGATAAAAAACGTTCCCGTTTTAAACAAGATATTTTGTCACGAAAAGATGCTCGACTATGCATGTAATTGACAGCTTTGGAAAGAAAAAACTCTGACGTTTCCAAAACTACAAAGATATTATCTGTGAGTGCCCCAGAACTAATGCTACAGGCGAAACAAGATGAAGTTTCATACAGGAAATGCCCCAGATTGTGAAGGCGCTGTGTTCCAATGTCTCCTTATATGGCTGTGAATGCGCCAGGAATGAGCCTGCCCTTTCTTTCGTTTCCCCAAGGTGTCTGCAGCATTGTGACGTATTTGTAGGCATATCATTGGAAGATTGACCATAAGAGACTACATTTACCAGGTGTCCGCCCGGTGTCCTGCGTCGAAATGATTGCGTAATCTCCAGGTCCATGCACGTTACATTTCTTCAGAGGATTAACTAAAGAAGGAACCACGAAGGATTTATCATCGAATAGATATGTGAAAAACACCTTGAGGACTGATTCTAAACAACGTTTGCCATGTTTCTGTCAATATTATGGAGTTAATTTGGAAAAAAGTTTGCGTTTTAATGACTTAATTTTCTTTTTTTTTCTTACCCAAACGTGATGAAGAAAACGGAGCGATTTGTCTACACAAATAATATTTTTGTAAAAACTGAACATTTGCTATCTAACTGAGTCTCCTCATTGAAAACATCTGCAGTTCTTCAAAGGTAAATGATTTTATTTGAATGCTTTTCTTGTTTTTGTGAAAATGTTGCATGCTGAATGCCAGGCTTAATCCTATGCTAGGCTATCAATGCTCTTACACAAATGCGTGTTTAGCTATGGTTCAAAAGCATATTTTGAAAATCTGAGATGACGACAGTGTCGTTAACAAAAGGCTAAGATTTTCATGAATAGTTAACGTTGCGTTATGGTAATGAGCTTGAGGCTGTATTCACGATCCCGGATCCGGGATGGCTAGAATCAAGTGACAAAGTAAAACATAAATAGATCAAAACAAAGACAAAAAAAAAGAACAAAAATGTACAGTCTCAAACGTTACAAAAGAATAAAGACATTATGTCATTATTATATAAATATAATTATATAATAATTAATTATATTATATAAAGTCATTATGTTTATATAGAGGGCTGTAATGATGTGCAAATAGTTAAACTACAAAAGGGATAATAAATAAACATAAATATAGGTTATAATTGCAATTATGTTTGTTCTTCACTGGTTGCCCTTTTCTTGTGGCAACAGGTCACAAATCCTGCTGCTGTGATGGCACACTGTGGTATTTCACCCAGTAGATATGGGAGTTTATCAAAACGGGGTATGTTTTCAAATTCGTTGTGGATCTTGTGTAATCTGAGGGAAATATGTGTCTCTAATATGGTCATACATTTTGCAGGAGGTCAGGAAGTGCAGCTCAGTTTCACCTCATTTTGTGGGCAGTGTGCACATAGCCTGTCTTCTCTTGAGAGCCAGGTCTGCCTACGGTGGCCTTTCTCAATAGCAAGGCTATGCTCACTAAGTCTGTACATAGTCAAAGCTTTCCTTAATTTTGTGTCAGTCACATTGGTCTGGTATTCTGCCACTGTCCACTCTCTGTTTAGGGCCAAAAAGCATTCTAGTTTGCTCAGTGTTTTGTGTTGATTACTTGACAAATTGAAAATAATTTTCTTTTGGTTTTCTCATGATTTGGTTGGATATAATTGTGTTGCTGTCCTGGGGCTCTGTGGGGTATGTTTGTTTTTTTAGAGAGCCCCAGGACCAGCTTGCTTAGTGGACTCTTCTCCAGGTTCATCTCTCTGTAGGGGATGGCTTTTTTATGGAAGGTTTGGGAATCGCTTCCTTTTATGTGGTTGAAGAATTTAACGGCTCTTTTCTGGATTTTGATAATTAGCGAGTATCGGCCTAATTCTGTTCTGCGTGCATTATTTGGTGTTGTATGTGGAGGTTTGTTTTTGCAGAATTCTGCATACAGAGTCTCAATTTGGTGTTTGTCCCATTTTGTGAATTCTTGGTTGGTGAGCGGACACCCGACCTCACAACCATAGAGAACAATGGGTTCTATAACTGGTTCAAGTATTTTTAGCCTGATCATAATTGGTTTGTCTAATTTTATGTTCCTTTTGATGGCGTAGAAAGCCCTTCTTGCCTTGTCTCATAGATGGTTCACAGCTTTGTGGAAGTTACCTGTGGCGCTGATGTTTAGGCCGAGGTATGTATGAGATTTTTGAGTGCTCTAGGGCAACGGTGTCTAGATGGAATTTGTATTTGTGGTCCTGGCGACTGAACCTTTTTTGGAACACCATTGTTTTTGTCTTACTGAGATTTACTGACAGAATGTGTGCAAAATACCTAAGTGCTGCTGTAGGCCATCCTGTAGGCCATCCTTGGTTGGGGACAGAAGCACCAGATCATCAGCAAACAGCAGACATTTGACTTCAGAACCTAGTAGGGTGAGGCCGGGTGCTGGAGACGTTTCTAATTTGTTGATATGTTGAAGAAGGTGGGGCTTAAGCTGCATCCCTGTCTCACCCCACGGCCATTTGGAAATAAATGTGTGTTCTTTTGTTGCCAATTTTAACCGCACACATGTTGTTTGTATACATGGATTTTGTAATTTCGTATGTTTTCCCCCCATAAACCCCTTTCCATCTATTTGTATATCAGACTCTCATACCAAAGGGAGTCAAAAGCATTTTTCAAATCAAGAAAGTGACAAAGTGAGAAGACTAATTAATTAGTCAATTAGGGTGTGCAGGGTGAATTTGTGGTCTGTCATACGGTAATATGGTGAAAAGCCAATTTGATATTTGCTCAGTACATTTTGTTCACTGAGGAAATGTACAAGTCTGCTGTTAATGATAATGCAGAGGATTTTCCCAAGGTTGCTGTTGACGGGGAGGTAGTTATTGAGATCAAATTTGTCTCCACTTTTGTGGATTGGGGTGATCAGTCCTTAGTTCCAAATATTGGGGAAGATTCCAGAGCTAAGGAAGATGTTAAAGAGTTTAAGTATAGGCTATTGGAATATGTGGTCTGTATATTTAATAATTTAATTGAGGATACCATCAACACCACAGGCCTTTTTGGGTTGAAGTGTTTGTATTTTGTCCTGTAGTTCATTCAATGTAATTGGAGAATCCAGTGGGTTCTGGTAGTCTTTAATAGTTCTAAGATTTGTATTTGATCATGTATATGTTTTTGCTGTTTGTTCATTGTTATAGGGCCAACAGGATTGGAGAAGTGGTTTTCCCATACTTCTCTGTTTTGGAAAGATAATTCTTCATGTTGTGGTTTATTTAGTGTTTTCCAATTTTCCCAGAAGTGGTTAGAGCCTATGGATTCTTCAATTACATTGAGCTGATTTCTGACGTTCTGTTTCTTCTTTTTCCGTAGTGTATTTCTGTATTGTTTTAGTGATTCACCATAGTCAAGGCGTAGACTCAGGTTTTCCGGGTCTCTATGTTTTTGGTTGGATACTTTTCTCAATTTCTTTCGTAGGTTGTTGCATTCTTGATCAAGACATTGTCATTGTTGTTCATTTTCTTCGTTTTTCTGCTTTACATTTTTAGGTATGAAAGGGAAGCTGAGAAATCAAATTTACTGAGCTGCAGGAGTTATGACCCGGCTTGGTTGGTTATGTCATCATAGTTTTGCCTAGGGGTGCAAATGGGGGATGGAATGCTGTCACCTCTAGGTAGGTGTTTGCTCATGGTGTCAGGTTCTTGTCCAGTTCTGGCATTTAGGTTGCCACAGACTAGTACATGTGCCTGGGCCTGGTAATGGTTCATATCCCCCTTTAGCATGGAGAAGCTGTCCTCGTTAAAGTGAGGAGGAAAAGGAGAAACTATTGGGGTGAAATATAGGCGGTACACAGGAGGACATGTTTTCTCTGTTGAGATAATGTCCTTATTAATTTCTAGCCAGATATAAAATGTTTCTGTTTTGACTAGCGGGCCGCCTAGCCCTAATTAGGTCTCTTCTATACCAAATTAGCATAACCCCTGAGTCTCTTCCCTGTTTCACACCTGGTAGTTTGGTAGATGGGACTACCAGCTCTCTGTAACCTAGAGGGCAACCAGTGGGTCTGTCTCCTCTATACCACCCACCTGGTAGTGTGGTGGATGGGACTACCAGCTCTCTGTAACCTAGAGGGCAACCAGTGGGTCCATCTCCTCTATACCACCCACCTGGTAGTGTGGTGGATGGGACTACCAGCTCTCTGTAACCTAGAGGACAACCAGTGGGTCTGTCTCCTCTATACCACCCACCTGGTAGTGCGGTGGATGGGACTACCAGCTCTCTGTAACCTAGAGGGCAACCAGTAAGTCCATCTCCTCTATACCACCCACCTGGTAGTGTGGTGGATGGGACTACCAGCTCTCTGTAACCTAGAGGACAACCAGTGGGTCTGTCTCTTCTATACCACCCACCTGGTAGTGTGGTGGATGGGACTCTGTAACCTAGAGGACAACCAGTGGATCCATCTCCTCTATACAACCAGTGGGTCCATCTCCTCTATACCAGGTTTCTTATAGGATGACAATGTATTTTATTTATTTTATTTATTTGATGAAGTCCAGGTTCCTGCACTTTAGGACAAAGGCAGATGACATCAGACCTTTAATATTCCAGTATTAGATAGTAAAAGCTTTGTATTCCATAGTGTCTAGTGTTGCTTTTGTGTGGTTTAGGCCCAGACAATCACAGTAGGTGTGAGCATGGCGGGCATGTTGAGCATCTGATACATAGAGATACATCTCTGTCTCTCTCTCTTCCCCTCTCTCTCTCTCTCTCTCTCTCTCTCTCTGTCTCTCTCTCTCTCTCTCTCTCTCTCTCTCTCTCTCTCTCTCTCTCTCTCTCTCTCTCTCTCTCTCTCTCTCTCTCTCTCTCTCTCTCCTCTCTCTCTCTCTCTCTCTCTTCCCCTCTCCCTCTCTCTCTCTCTTCCCCTCTCCCTCTCTCTCTCTCTTCCCCTCTCCCTCTCCCTCTCTCTCTCTCTCTCTCTCTCTCTCTCTCTCTCTCTCTTCCTCTCTCTCTTCTCTCTCTCTTCTCTCTCTCTCTCTCTCTCTCTCTCTCTCTCTCTCTCTCTCTCTCTCTCTCTCTCTCTCTCTCTCTCTCTCTCTCTCTCTCTCTCTCCTTCCCTGCTGGATTCCTTTGACCATGCAGAGCCACTAACTATGCTGCCAGCTCTCATAGTCTCATTTTTAAGGTACTTTTTCGGGATGCTTTGGGATTTTGGCAATGATGCACTTCCCCAGAGTCAGACGAACTTGTGGATACCATTTTAATGTACAGTATTCAGACTCCTTGACTTTTTACACATTTTGTTACAGCCTTATTCTAAAATGTATTAAATTGTTTGGTTTTTCTGCATCAATCTACACACAATACCTCCATAATGACAAAGCAAAAACAGGTTTTTATCATATCAATAAACTGAAATATCACATTTACATAAGTATTCAGACCCTTTACTCAATACTTTGTTGAAGCAACTTTAGCAGCGATCACAGCCTTGAGTCTTCTTGGGTATGACGCTACAAGCTTGGCACATCTGTATTTGGGGAGTTTCTCCCATTCTTCTGGCAGATCCTCTCAAGCTCTGTCAGGTTGGATGGGGAGCGTCGCTGCACAGCTGCTCTCAGGTCTCTCCAGGGATGTTTGATCAGGTTCAAGTCTGAGCTCTGGCTGAGCCAATCATGGACATTCAGAGACTTATTCCGAAGCCACTCCTGCATTGTCTTGTTTGTGTGATTAGGATCGTTGCCCTGTTGGGAGCTGAACCTTCATCCCAGCCTGTGGTCCTGAGCGCTCTGGAGCAGGTTTTCATCAAGGATCTCTCTTTACTTTGCTCCGTTCATCTTTTCCTTAATCCTGACTAGTCTCCCAGTCCCTGCTGCTGAAAAACATCCCCACAGCATGATACTGCCATCACCATGCTTCACCATAGGGATGGTGCCAGGTTTCCTCCAGATGTGACACTTGGCAGTCAGGCCATAAAATTTAATCTTGGTTTCATCAGACCAGAGAATCTTGTTTCTCATGGTCTGGGAGTACTATAGGTGGCTTTTGGCAAACTCCAAGCGGGCTGTCATGTGCCTTTTAGTGAGGAGTGGATTCCTGATTGTTGGAGTTCACTAGAGATTGTTGTCCTTCTGGAAGTTTCTACCATCTCCTCAGAGGAACTCTGGAGCTCTGTCAGAGTGACCATCAGGTTCTTGGTCACCTCCCTAACCAAGGCCCTTCTCTCCCGATTGCTCACTTTGGCAGAACAGCCAGCTTTAGGAAGAGTCTTGGTGGTTTCAAACTTCTTCCATTTAAGAATGATGGAGTCCACTGTGTTCTTGTGGACCTTCAATGCTGCTGATATTTTTTGGCACCCTTCCCCAGATCTGTGCCTCGACACAATCCTGTCTCGGAGCTCTACGGACAATTCCTTCGACCTCATGGCTTAGTTTTTGCTCTGACATGTACTGTCAACTGTGGGACCTTATATAGACAGGTGTTTGCTTCAACCAAATCATGTCCAATCAATTAAATTTATCACAGGTGGACTCCAATCAAGTTGCAGAAATATCTCAAGGATGATCAATGGAAATAGGATGCACCTGAGCTCAATTTAGTCTCCAAGCAAACGGTCTGAACCCTTATGTAAATAAGGTGTATGAATAAATAAATATTAATATATATTTTTTTATAAAGTTGCAAAAAAATGTAATAACCTCTTTGCGCTTTGTCATTAAGGCGTATTGTGATGTCATTATGGGGTATAGTGATGTCATTATGGGGTATTGTGATGTCATTATGGGGTATTGTGATGTCATTATGGGGTATTGTGATGTCATTATGGGGTATTGTGATGTCATTATGGGGTATTGTGATGTCATTATGGGGTATTGTGATGTCGTTATGGGGGTATTGTGATGTCGTTATGGGGGTATTGTGTGTAGATTGTTGAATTAAAAAGTGAATTTAATCCTGTTTAGAATAAGCCTGTAACATAACAAAATGTGGAAAAGGAAGGGGAAGGAATGCAGGGTTTCTGTGTCCAGTACGAAGGAAGTTAGAGTTAGTTTCGTGAGCCAATGCTAACTAGAATTAGCGCAATGACTGGAAATCTATCGATATCTACTAGCATCCAAATTTATACGTTTAGGCATTCATTCCAAATCGTTAGGGTAAGGTTAAGGTTAAGGATAGGTTTAAAACAAAAATATCAAAACAACTTTTGTTTTTTTGGATTTGAACGTGCAAGAGGCAGATGCTTACGCCCATCCAACATACCCGTCCCCTACACCCTAGAAAAACCGAAAACTACTTGAAGGTAACAGCGCTCCCTGTTGCCCCTAGTGGCCAGTTTTCACTTCACCCCCCGATGTCTTTAGACATGGCCGGACGTCGAATACTGACTTGAAATCTACTTGAAGGTAACAGCGCTCCCTGTTGCCCCTAGTGGCCAGTTTTCACTTCACCCCCCGACGTCCTTAGACATGGCCGGACGTCGAATGCTGACTTGTAGCACGGGTGACCTGGCTGAACCCTGTTCAAAGTAGTGTGGCGTTTGAATCATATCCAGTAGTTTACTTTACAAGCAGCCTCATCTCTCCAGGGAAATGCTCTGATTGGTTGTTTGTATACAACAACAATATTATCATATTAATTTCAAACCGGACACTTTCTCTGGGTCGATGACTATTGAACCCGGAGGATTCTGGTGGCTCGAATATGATATCAGACTCATTGCTGCAGTTTATTGAGGAGAAAAACAACAATTACAACAATGACTGAACTATGAAGCATGTAACATACAAATGAGTCTCATGTTTATGTTTATGTTTATGCCTTTTAGATCAGTAACTCTTAGTGAATTATTTAAAATGGAGGAACAGAGGAATGCTATGTGGAGATCCATGACTGATTTGTGTTTGTGTGTCAGTCTGAATATCGTAATTCGACCTAATGACGGAAGGAAAATTAATTACACCAACCAAGACAACCACCGCAAATCGATGAACAACTGAATGTGTAAAGTCTCAAGAGCTGGGAGAGACTGCTAGTTTCTACTATGTGTCAGAATACTTAGAGCAAGTACCAGAGCTTTCAAGATAATTAACTGAATGTGACGAGTCCGTAAAGATTTTAGAGAGACTGCTAGTTTCTACTTTGCGTCAGAATATTTAGAGCAAGAACCAGAGCTTTCAAGATAATTAACTGAATGTGACGAGTCCGTAAAGATTTTAGAGAGACTGCTAGTTTCTACTTTGCGTCAGAATATTTAGGACAATGCCTAGAGACTTCAAGTTAATTAACTGAATGTGTCAAGCCCCAAAAAGAGCTGGCAGAGACTGCTAGTTTCTACTTAGGACCAGAGCAATCGAGATAATTGAGTATTGCCATAATAACAAAAACGCTGGGCATGAATGCATTATCCTGCCTCCACTCAATACAACACAACATTATCTTGATTTAACCCTTGTGGGGTTTTCATGCTTTTATTATTCACCCGATGTTCACGAGTCTGATGGACCAACAACATTATTGGGAAGAGAAACAATGCAGTCGCAACAATTAACGTGAAGATACTTGATGTTGACTTATATCAATTACACTATAGATGGTTAATATAGACAGTATACATGGTTAATATAGACAGTATACATGGTTAATATAGACAGTATACATGGTTAATATAGACAGTATACAGTATACATGGTTAATATAGACAGTATACATGGTTAATATAGACAGTATACATGGTTAATACAGACAGTATACATGGTTAATATAGACAGTATACATGGTTAATATAGACAGTATACATGGTTAATATAGACAGTATACATGGTTAATATAGACAGTATACATGGTTAATATAGACAGTAGACAGTATACATGGTTAATATAGACAGTATACATGGTTAATATAGACAGTAGACAGTATACATGGTTAATATAGACAGTAGACAGTATACATGGTTAATATAGACAGTAGACAGTATATAGTATACATGGTTAATATAGACAGTATACATGGTTAATATAGACAGTATACATGGTTAATATAGACAGTATACATGGTTAATATAGACAGTATACATGGTTAATATAGACAGTATACATGGTTAATATAGACAGTATACATGGTTAATATAGACAGTAGACAGTATACATGGTTAATATAGACAGTAGACAGTATATAGTATACATGGTTAATATAGACAGTATACATGGTTAATATAGACAGTATACATGGTTAATATAGACAGTAGACAGTATACATGGTTAATATAGACAGTAGACAGTATATAGTATACATGGTTAATATAGACAGTATACATGGTTAATATAGACAGTATACATGGTTAATATAGACAGTATACATGGTTAATATAGACAGTATACATGGTTAATATAGACAGTATACATGGTTAATATAGACAGTATACATGGTTAATATAGACAGTAGACAGTATACATGGTTAATATAGACAGTAGACAGTATATAGTATACATGGTTAATATAGACAGTATACATGGTTAATATAGACAGTATACATGGTTAATATAGACAGTATACATGGTTAATATAGACAGTATACATGGTTAATATAGACAGTATACATGGTTAATATAGACAGTAGACAGTATACATGGTTAATATAGACAGTAGACAGTATATAGTATACATGGTTAATATAGACAGTATACATGGTTAATATAGACAGTATACATGGTTAATATAGACAGTATACATGGTTAATATAGACAGTATACATGGTTAATATAGACAGTATACATGGTTAATATAGACAGTAGACAGTATACATGGTTAATATAGACAGTAGACAGTATACATGGTTAATATAGACAGTAGACAGTATATAGTATACATGGTTAATATAGACAGTATACATGGTTAATATAGACAGTATACATGGTTAATATAGACAGTATACATGGTTAATATAGACAGTATACATGGTTAATATAGACAGTATACATGGTTAATATAGACATGTTAATATAGACAGTAACATGGTTAATATAGACAGTAGACAGTATATAGTATACATGGTTAATATAGACAGTATACATGGTTAATATAGACAGTATACATGGTTAATATAGACAGTATACATGGTTAATATAGACAGTATACATGGTTAATATAGACAGTATACATGGTTAATATAGACAGTATACATGGTTAATATAGACAGTATACATGGTTAATATAGACAGTATACATGGTTAATATAGACAGTATACATGGTTAATATAGACAGTAGACAGTATATAGTATACATGGTTAATATAGACAGTATACATGGTTAATATAGACAGTATACATGGTTAATATAGACAGTATACATGGTTAATATAGACAGTATACATGGTTAATATAGACAGTATACATGGTTAATATAGACAGTATAGATGGTTAATATAGACAGTATACATGGTTAATATAGACAGTATAGATGGTTAATATAGACAGTATAGATGGTTAATATAGACAGTATACATGGTTAATATAGACAGTATACATGGTAGACAGTATACATGGTTAATATAGACAGTATACATGGTTAATATAGACAGTATACAGTATACATGGTTAATATAGACAGTATACAGTATACATGGTTAATATAGACAGTATACATGGTTAATATAGACAGTATACATGGTTAATATAGACAGTATACATGGTTAATATAGACAGTATACAGTATACATGGCTAATATAGACAGTATACATGGTTAATATAGACAGTATACATGGTTAATATAGACAGTATACATGGTTAATATAGACAGTATACATGGTTAATATAGACAGTAGACAGTATACATGGTTAATATAGACAGTAGACAGTATATAGTATACATGGTTAATATAGACAGTATACATGGTTAATATAGACAGTATACATGGTTAATATAGACAGTATACATGGTTAATATAGACAGTATACATGGTTAATATAGACAGTATACAGTATACATGGTTAATATAGACAGTATACATGGTTAATATAGACAGTATACATGGTTAATATAGACAGTATACATGGTTAATATAGACAGTAGACAGTATATAGTATACATGGTTAATATAGACAGTATACATGGTTAATATAGACAGTATACATGGTTAATATAGACAGTAGACAGTATATAGTATACATGGTTAATATAGACAGTATACATGGTTAATATAGACAGTATACATGGTTAATATAGACAGTATACATGGTTAATATAGACAGTATACATGGTTAATATAGACAGTATACATGGTTAATATAGACAGTATACATGGTTAATATAGACAGTATACATGGTTAATATAGACAGTAGACAGTATATAGTATACATGGTTAATATAGACAGTATACATGGTTAATATAGACAGTAGACAGTATATAGTATACATGGTTAATATAGACAGTATACATGGTTAATATAGACAGTATACATGGTTAATATAGACAGTATACATGGTTAATATAGACAGTATACATGGTTAATATAGACAGTATACATGGTTAATATAGACAGTATACATGGTTAATATAGACAGTATACATGGTTAATATAGACAGTATACATGGTTAATATAGACAGTATACATGGTTAATATAGACAGTATACATGGTTAATATAGACAGTAGACAGTATATGGTTAATACATGGTTAATATAGACAGTATACATGGTTAATATAGACAGTATACATGGTTAATATAGACAGTATACATGGTTAATATAGACAGTAGACAGTATATAGTATACATGGTTAATATAGACAGTATACATGGTTAATATAGACAGTATACATGGTTAATATAGACAGTAGACAGTATATAGTATACATGGTTAATATAGACAGTATACATGGTTAATATAGACAGTATACATGGTTAATATAGACAGTATACATGGTTAATATAGACAGTATACATATAGTTAATATAGACAGTATACATGGTTAATATAGACAGTATACATGGTTAATATAGACAGTATACATGGTTAATATAGACAGTAGACAGTATATAGTATACATGGTTAATATAGACAGTATACATGGTTAATATAGACAGTATACATGGTTAATATAGACAGTATACATGGTTAATATAGACAGTAGACAGTATATAGTATACATGGTTAATATAGACAGTATACATGGTTAATATAGACAGTATACATGGTTAATATAGACAGTATACATGGTTAATATAGACAGTATACATGGTTAATATAGACAGTAGACAGTATACATGGTTAATATAGACAGTAGACAGTATACAGTATACATGGTTAATATAGACAGTATACATGGTTAATATAGACAGTATAGATGGTTAATATAGACAGTATACATGGTTAATATAGACAGTATACATGGTTAATATAGACAGTATACATGGTTAATATAGACAGTATACATGGTTAATATAGACAGTATACATGGTTAATATAGACAGTATACATGGTTAATATAGACAGTATACAGTATACATGGTTAATATAGTCAGTATACAGTATACATGGTTAATATAGACAGTATACATGGTTAATATAGACAGTATACATGGTTAATATAGACAGTATAGATGGTTAATATAGACAGTATACATGGTTAATATAGACAGTATACATGGTTAATATAGACAGTGTACGTGGTTAATATAGACAGTATACATGGTTAATATAGACAGTATACATGGTTAATATAGACAGTATACATGGTTAATATAGACAGTATACAGTATACATGGTTAATATAGACAGTATACAGTATACATGGTTAATATAGACAGTATACACGGTTAATATAGACAGTATACATGGTTAATATAGACAGTATACATGGTTAATATAGACAGTATACAGTATACATGGCTAATATAGACAGTATACATGGTTAATATAGACAGTATACATGGTTAATATAGACAGTATACATGGTTAATATAGACAGTATACATGGTTAATATAGACAGTAGACAGTATATAGTATACATGGTTAATATAGACAGTATACATGGTTAATATAGACAGTATACATGGTTAATATAGACAGTATACATGGTTAATATAGACAGTATACATGGTTAATATAGACAGTATACAGTATACATGGTTAATATAGACAGTATACATGGTTAATATAGACAGTATACATGGTTAATATAGACAGTATACATGGTTAATATAGACAGTAGACAGTATACATGGTTAATATAGACAGTAGACAGTATACAGTATACATGGTTAATATAGACAGTATACATGGTTAATATAGACAGTATAGATGGTTAATATAGACAGTATACATGGTTAATATAGACAGTATAGATGGTTAATATAGACAGTATACAGTATACATGGTTAATATAGACAGTATACATGGTTAATATAGACAGTATACAGTATAGATGGTTAATATAGACAGTATAGATGGTTAATATAGACAGTATACATGGTTAATATAGACAGTATACATGGTTAATATAGACAGTAGACAGTATACATGGTTAATATAGACAGTATACAGTATACATGGTTAATATAGACAGTATACATGGTTAATATAGACAGTAGACAGTAGACAGTATACATGGTTAATATAGACAGTATACATGGCTAATATAGACAGTATACATGGTTAATATAGACAGTATACATGGTTAATGAAAGAGCTACTCTGTTTAAAAAAAAAAATAGATTTTTGTCAACAAAAATCAATTATAATCAAGACATGGGTTGAATAAATCATGTTTATCTTGAACAAATATAAATGAAACAAGGTTTTCATCACTATTGATGTTTATCGCTTTGAACTGCACCAATTGGACACATTTTACATACATAGAGTGTTGTATAGAAATGATAAATGAGCCCCATTGAACACCAGTTAGAGCCGGTCTACACACCACATGAGGGACAGAGTTATGCTGTGTTTGTGTTGCAAATGTATTTCTTGCACTTGATGAATGTGTCTTCCTGTCCTTCTTGGGTCCACACACATCACAGCGCTTCTTCTTGTTGCTAACAGCTTCAATCTAGAATGATGAAAACAAAGTTCAGGAATTTTACTAACATCTCACTCACATATATATATAGTTACAGCAGCCCAAGGTAGGAGAGTCAGACACACACACAAGCAGCATCACTCACACTTACTTCCGGAATTGGAGTAGTTGGTTCTGTGGGTCGGGGCGGATGGGGCACCAGCATCCTCCTCCTGAATCCTCCTCACGATGGCTGCAGAAGCTGGGGTCCTTGGGATATGTTGCCTCCTGGATTTGAGGTCTTACCAATGCCCTGCCCAGCTCCTCTAGAAAGAGACGCCCTGCCCTGCCCAGCTCCTCTAGAAAGAGACGCCCTGCCCTGCCCAGCTCCTCTAGAAAGAGACATCTCCTCTGGATGTGAGGTCTTACCAATGCCCTGCCCAGCTCCTCTAGAAAGAGACGTCCTGCCCTGCCCAGCTCCTCTAGAAAGAGACATCTTCTCTGGATGTGAGGTCTTACCAATGCCCTGCCCAGCTCCTCTAGAAAGAGACGTCCTGCCCTGCCCAGCTCCTCTAGAAAGAGACATCTCCTCTGGATGTGAGGTCTTACCAATGCCCTGCCCAGCTCCTCTAGAAAGAGACATCTCCTATGGATGTGAGGTCTTACCAATGCCCTGCCCAGCTCCTCTAGAAAGAGACATCTCCTCTGTGATGTGAGGTCTTACCAATGCCCTGCCCAGCTCCTCTAGAAAGAGACATCCTGCCCTGCCCAGCTCCTCTAGAAAGAGATGTCCTGCCCTGCCCAGCTCCTCTAGAAAGAGACATCTCCTCTGAATGTGAGGTCTTACCAATGCCCTGCCCAGCCCCTCTAGAAAGGGACACCTGCTCTGGAGCTTCCCTCTGTTCCAATCTCGGTTCAACTCCATCCAGACGACAAACGCATTGTACGCCAAGATGTCCAAGATGTGGAATAATATCACAAGTGGCCAGCGTAGGGTTTGTGTCCTGTACATGAGTAACATCCATGGAAATGAGTTTGGTCCATCTCCTTCCATCTCTCTCCAAAAATACCCCTTCCCTTCAAATTAGTGCAGTCCAGAATGATTTTCTATATGGTGTCTGGGATGAACAGTTCAAAACATGACTGTATGTCCTCACATGAGTAACCTCCATCCGCGTCGGCCCTGGTTACATTCTTATCACATTGGACAGCCGTGCGGGGTGGCTCATTCCCTGGGCATGAAGATCATTCTATTTCAAAACATTTCGACATCCATATTTCTTGTCCTGCAGGCTGCTGATGAGTTGGTTGCTGACGGACTGGTCCTGGGGCTGGCTGAGGGTCAATCCCATCCTCCTCTTCCAACTCACTGTCAGACTTTGAATTGACAGAGACATGGTCCTCATATAAAATACTTAATCTTCCAAAATGGAAGACACTTCATTCCACACTAGCTACACTTTCCGCAAAAAAAAAATCTAAGGCTCTCTGAGCAGAGAATCTTTTTGCCATACTGATTGATTGTGATAAGGAGCCACTTATGCAAAGCTATTGATTTGTTGTGTCCTTCCCCCAATTTGCACCTGGCTGGGATAGTGTGGGAAAATATTGCATTTTTAGAATGTATTGAAATAACATTGTGCAGGTTCCCGCAAGACATTGTGTCGTTTCACACACTACAAAGTGTAAAGGGTGTGAGAGAACCAGGATGTCAGTTAGCGAAGCAGGTTCTTGGTGCTGTGTTGAAACAGCAGACCCCAGGAAACATGAAGACAGAGTGAAGGCACACAGCAAACCTTTTTTTTAAATTCATTTTGACTTGTTTACACGCTTTTATTACCCAGTGGACCCAAACACCACATATGTCAAATAAATGTGTACATTTTTCCACACTTTTATTTATTACCCAAACTTCACATATGTAAAATAAATGTGTACATTTTTCCACACTTTTATTACCCAAACTTCACATATGTAAAATAAATGTGGACATTTTTCCACACTTTCATTACCCAAACTTCACATATGTGACTCACTATCTGGATCTGGTCTCATGTAGCAACATTTGAATTTCTGTGTTTTTTTAGACTCAGAGCTACAAAATGGTATATCATACACTGTAGTTGAGGAACAATGGAATAGTAATTCTGCTTTGAAAGTTGATCAACTTGTAAACTCACTTTTGAGAAAACCATATTTCAGCGTTTTGTTACTACTATTGGACAGCCATTCAGAATTGTTCACACCCTCTTAAGCCTTAGCCCCACCCATCTCTTTAAGGGTTCACAACCTCTTAAGCCTTAGCCCCACCCATCTCTTTAAGGGTTCACACCCTCTTAAGCCTTAGCCCCACCCATCTCTTTAAGGGTTCACACCCTCTTAAGCCTTAGCCCCACCCATCTCTTTAAGGGTTCACACCCTCTTAAGCCTTAGCCCCACCCATCTCTTTAAGGGTTCACACCCTCTTAAGCCTTAGCCCCACCCATCTCTTTAAGGGTTCCCAGCCTCTTAAGCCTTAGCCCCACCCATCTCTTTAAGGGTTCACACCCTCTTAAGCCTTAGCCCCACCCATCTCTTTAGGGGTTCACACCCTCTTAAGCCTTAGCCCCACCCATCTCTTTAAGAGTTCACACCCTCTTAAGCCTTAGCCCCACCCATCTCTTTAAGGGTTCACACCCTCTTAAGCCTTAGCCCCACCCATCTCTTTAAGGGTTCACACCCTCTTAAGCCTTAGCCCCACCCATCTCTTTAAGGGTTCACACCCTCTTAAGCCTTAGCCCCACCCATCTCTTTAAGGGTTCACACCCTCTTAAGCCTTAGCCCCACCCATCTCTTTAAGGGTTCACACCCTCTTAAGCCTTAGCCCCACTCATCTCTTTAAGGGTTCACACCCTCTTAAGCCTTAGCCCCACCCATCTCTTTAAGGGTTCACACCCTCTTAAGCCTTAGCCCCACCCATCTCTTTAAGGGTTGCTCCTTGTTTTCTGTACTGACTATACCAGCTACTTTGAGATATCGAAAAGAGACAGCGAGAACAGCTCACTGAACATTACTCTCTCTAACAGAGCTGGTTAGGCTGTTATGCTATGCAGAGCGTTGGTGACTGCAACTGTGCTGTCAGATTGTAAATTCATAGAGTTTCACATTCAAAGCGCACACTGGATACTCTGGCCAATAAGTAGGGCTGTTCCGAAGGCTCTGTCCTCACAACGACAGTCAAGCATTCAAGATAACTGGCTAACATCGGCTAGCTACTTCCAGACGCATAATGAGGGAACACCTCACTCTGACCATTTTACTGACCTTAGCAGAACTGGTTATGCTGTTTTCATATTACCCAGAGAGTTGATGACTGTAACTGTGCTGCTGGCAGCAATTGAATGACGCTTTGTTGGCGACTTTACTGACACCGGGTGTTGAGTGTTCAAAAATTCATAAATTTGTTAAAACTTGTTAGGGACTAGCTCCCGCTGTGGGGATCAAATCAGCGGAAATTTCAAGTGCGCCACGTATTGTCACTCCTTGGTCACTGTATTTTGTGTTTTTGTTATATGTTTGGGTAGGCCAGGGTGTGACATGGGTTTATTTGTTGTTTTTTGTATTGGGGTTTGTAGTATTTGGGATCGCGGCTGTTTAGGGGTGTTGTATAGGCTTGGCTGCCTGAGGCGATTCTCAATCAGAGTCAGGTGATTCTTGTTGTCTCTGATTGGGAACCATATTTAGGCAGCCTTAGTTTCGCTTTGTATTTCGTGAGTGATTGTTCCTGTCTTTGTGTAGTGTTCACCAGATAGGCTGTAATAGTTTCACGTTCCGTTTGTTGTATTGTATTGTATAGTTATTTCATGTATCATCATTTTCTTTCATTAAAGATCATGAGTAACAAACACGCTGCATTTCGGTCCGACTCTCTTCCTTCAACAGACGAACGTCGTTACACGTATAGTTTTTGATAAAACTCAAACTTTCATTAAATTACACATACAAGGTACTGAATTAAAGCTACACTCGTTGTGAATCTAGCTACCGAGTCATATTTGTAAAATGCTTTTCGGCGAAAGCATGAGAAGATATTATCTGATAGCATGCACCCCAAAGTACTGGAACTTCATCTAAAACGACAGATTTTGCGGTAGCCGGCGCTAACCAAAACACAGAAATAAAATATAAAACATTCATTACCTTTGATGCGCTTCTTTGTTGGCACTCCTATATGTCCCATAAACATCACAATTGGGTCTTTTTTTAAATCCGTCATTGTATAGCCAAAATGTCATTTTCTGAAGAACGGTCTGATCCAGGAATATTCCCTTTTACAAGACGCAACGTCACTTTTTAAAATGACAAAAGGTGCCTATATACTTTTACAAACCACTTCAAACTACTTTTCTAAACCAACTTTAGGTATTAATAAACGTTAATTAACGTTAATTAGCTATACAATTCATCACGGGGCGATCTGTATTCGATAGAAGCTAGTCTGGAAATCAACGGCCATCTTTTCCATTTTAATAACATCCTGTTGAGAGACTGAAACCGTAGAGGGTAAAACGTAATAGAACCAAGGATTAAGTCTGCTCAAAATGCCAGCACTGGCGACATCGTGTGAAAGCTGTAGGCGTTTACATTACGGCTTCATGTATTTGCAGTCGCCTTGAACAATACATTGACTGACGGATTAATATATTTTTTGTGTTTATGGAGAACAGTTTTTTGAGGGATTTTTACTGCTAAACACGTTGTGTTATAGCCACAGACACGATTTAGCCAGTTTTAGAGACTTCAGAGTGTTTTCTATACACACATACTTTATTTGCATATACTATATTCATCATTTGCATATACTATATTCCTGGCATGAGTAGCAGGACTTTGAAATGTTGCGCGATTTTTAACAAAAAGCTGCGAAAATGCGCATGATCCATAAGAGGTTTTAAGAAATGTAGCAAGATAGGTAAACATGTTAGCTAGCTAAATAACAGTACACTAACTTGAAATGAAAATACTTTGTCACAATTAGAGTGGAGTCTTTTGTTAAGACATGTAGCTAGCTAGCTAAACATTGGACCATCATCACAACACATAAAGTTACTACCCTGCATGAATCTGCAGGTTGCTAACCACCAGGTTCTATGGCTATAACTAGTCAAGCAAAATGTGTCTGAGACACAAAGAATAAGATCATACACATAACGTTAGCTATCAACCCAGCCAGCTAACGTTAGCTAGCTACCCACCCAGCCAGCTAACGTTAGCTAGCTACCCACCCAGCCAGCTAACGTTAGCTAGCTACCCACCCAGCCAGCTAACGTTAGCTAGCTATCAACCCAGCCAGCTAAAGTTAGCTAGCTACCCACCCAGCCAGCTAACGTTAGCTAGCTACCCACCCAGCCAGCTAACGTTAGCTAGCTACCCACCCAGCCAGCTAACGTTAGCTAGCTACCCACCCAGCCAGCTAACGTTAGCTAGCTACCCACCCAGCCAGCTAACGTTAGCTAGCTAACGGTACACTTGAAATGAAATCACTTTCTGTCAAAATTAGAAATGTATAATATCTTAAAATGTAGCCAGCTAGACTATCTTAGCAGTATACATCATTGTGGTCCTGTGTAGCTCAGTTGGTAGAGCATGGCGCTTGTAACGCCAGGGTAGTGGGTTTGATCCCCGGGACCACCCATACGTAGAATGTATGCACACATGACTGTAAGTCGCTTTGGATAAAAGCGTCTGCTAAATGGCATATATTATTATTATTTATTATATATTATATCGTTGGACACGTCTCCTGTCTGATGCCATGCATGGTTGACCTTACTAGTTTGAGGATGTAATCCAGAATGGTGTTTTCTCCATCTCCTTAGCAATAAATTAGAATTCCACTGATTTCAGAACTCGGTCCTCCAGAAAGTGGAGATCATACACATAACGTTAGCTAGCGAGCCAGTCAGCTAACGTTAGCTAGCGAGCCAGTCAGCTAACGTTAGCTAGCGAGCCAGTCAGCTAACGTTAGCTAGCGAGCCAGTCAGCTAACGTTAGCTAGCGAGCCAGTCAGCTAACATTAGCTGGCTAACAGTACACTTTAACTTTATATTAGGTTTATGCAGTTTAACTACACAATACATTTTTTTAAAGCCACATTTGACTCGATTACCTAGACATACTGACCAGCTCCAATAGACAGACACGTGCTATATGACAGACCAATACAAACTCATCTCTCGGCATGTCCAGCCCACTCATTATCTCAGCCAATCATGGCTAGCGGGAAGGTTGCTCACTTTTTCTGTGGCTTAACAAACAAGGCTTGTAATTTAACAATTCAATTCGTATTTACAAATGACATACAAGTTTGATATTAAGGCACATGAAAGTTCACATGTTCGAGAAGGTAAAACATGCATCTTGATAAAAAAAAAAATTAAAATGATGTTCAAGCAGCCCTCCTGTGAAGTCTTGACTTGCGACATACGCCTAGTTTCCTGAATCAGGTCACATATGTAATATAAATGTGTAGTGGGGTGCACAGTGTGCATTCAATGAAAATGTGGGTCTCAGTTTGCATAATTCATTGTTTTATTTTTTATTTTTGTAAACATTGAAAATGGGTCCCACAGACCCGAACACCACAAAAGGGTTAATTAACGTTACGCTCACTCGCCTCAACAGACCACACCTTATCCTGCCTTATTTCAACACAAACAGCGATACTTCTGTGAGTCAACCATCTCTAGTGTATAAACGCATTGTCCTGCCTCAACAAAACACAACCCAACATTACATCATCTTCCCACAACTCAACATAGCAGCACAGGCAATACCTTAGGGAGCCAACAGTTGTCTAAAAACCATGGTAACAGCATCATGACAAAGACAGTCATGGTGGCAGCCAACATAGCATTCAGAATAAGCTCCACTCAGCCCCTCATATAACATTCTAATAGTGATTCACAAACACTTCACAGAAACACACCAGTTCCCTGAGCCCAGGATTAAACCTGATTAGAATGGTCTGTGCCCAAAAGATAGCCTTTTCATACATACATCAAAGTTTATTGGTCGCATATAAAGATTTACAGATGTTTTGGGAAGAGCAGCAAAATGCTTATGTTTCCAGCTCCAACAGTGAAGTACTATCTAGCGAAACATTTACATTTACATTTAAGTCATTTAGCAGACGCTCTTATCATTATCAATACAGAGATCATACGTTATTAGGGAGTGGAGGGAGGAACAGTCTGTTTTATTAGTAAAAGGAACGGTAGGTTTTATTAGTAAAATGAACAGTCTGTTTTATATTGGTTTTATTAGTAAAGGAACAGTCTGTTTTATTAGTAAAAGGAACAGTAGGTTTTATTAGTAAAGGAACAGTAGGTTTTATTAGTAAAGGAACAGTAGGTTTTATATTGGTTTTATTACTAAAGGAACAGTAGGTTTTATATTGGTTTTATTAGTAAAGGAACAGTAGGTTTTATATTGGTTTTATTATTAAAGGAACAGTAGGTTTTATATTGGTTTTATTAGTAAAGGAACAGTAGGTTTTATATTGGTTTTATTAGTAAAGGAACAGTAGGTTTTATATTGGTTTTATTAGTAAAGGAACAGTAGGTTTTATATTGGTTTTATTAGTAAAGGAACAGTAGGTTTTATATTGGTTTTATTAGTAAAGGAACAGTAGGTTTTATATTGGTTTTATTAGTAAAGGAACAGTAGGTTTTATATTGGTTTTATTAGTAAAGGAACAGTCGGTTTTATTAGTAAAATGAACAGTAGGTTTTATTAGTGAGAGGAACAGTAGGTTTTATTATTAGTAAAAGAACAGAGGTTTTAACAAAAGTAGGTTTTATTAGTGAGAGGAACAGTAGGTTTTATTAGTGAGAGGAACAGTAGGTTTTATTAGTGAGAGGAACAGTAGGTTGTATTAGTGAGAGGAACAGTAGGTTTTATTAGTGAGAGGAACAGTAGGTTTTATTAGTGAGAGGAACAGTAGGTTTTATTAGGAGGAACAGTAGGTTTTATTAGTGAGAGGAACAGTAGGTTTTATTAGTGAAAGGAACAGTAAGTTTTATTAGTGAGAGGAACAGTAGGTTTTATTAGTGAGAGGAACAGTAGGTATTATTAGGAGGAACAGTAGGTTTTATTAGTGAGAGGAACAGTAAGTTTTATTAGTGAGAGGAACAGTATGTATTATTAGTGAGAGGAACAGTAGGTTTTATTAGTGAGAGGAACAGTAGGTTTTATTAGTGAGAGGAACAGTAGGTATAATTAGGAGGAACAGTAGGTTTTATTAGTGAGAGGAACAGTATGTATTATTAGTGAGAGGAACAGTAGGTTTTATTAGTGAGAGGAACAGTAGGTATAATTAGGAGGAACAGTAGGTTTTATTAGGAGGAACAGTAGGTTTTATTAGGAGGAACAGTAGGTTTTATTAGTGAGAGGAACAGTAGGTTTTATTAGGAGGAACAGTAGGTTTTATTAGTGAGAGGAACAGTAGGTTTTATTAGGAGGAACAGTAGGTTTTATTAGGAGGAACAGTAGGTTTTATTAGTGAGAGGAACAGTAGGTTGTATTAGTGAGAGGAACAGTAGGTTGTATTAGGAGGAACAGTAGGTTTTATTAGTGAGAGGAACAGTAGGTTTTATTAGTGAGAGGAACAGTAGGTTTTAGTAGTGAGAGGAACAGTAGTTTTTAGTAGTGAAAGGAACAGTAAGTTTTATTAGTGAGAGGAACAGTAGGTTTTATTAGTGAGAGGAACAGTAGGTATTATTAGGAGGAACAGTAGGTTTTATTAGTGAGAGGAACAGTAAGTTTTATTAGTGAGAGGAACAGTAGGTATTATTAGTGAGAGGAACAGTAGGTTTTATTAGTGAGAGGAACAGTAGGTATAATTAGGAGGAACAGTAGGTTTTATTAGGAGGAACAGTAGGTTTTATTAGGAGGAACAGTAGGTTTTATTAGTGAGAGGAACAGTAGGTTTTATTAGGAGGAACAGTAGGTTTTATTAGTGAGAGGAACAGTAGGTTTTATTAGGAGGAACAGTAGGTTTTATTAGTGAGAGGAACAGTAGGTTGTATTAGTGAGAGGAACAGTAGGTTGTATTAGGAGGAACAGTAGGTTTTATTAGTGAGAGGAACAGTAGGTTTTATTAGGAGGAACAGTAGGTTTTAGTAGTGAGAGGAACAGTAGGTTTTATTAGTGAGAGGAACAGTAGGTTGTATTAGTGAGAGGAACAGTAGGTTGTATTAGTGAGAGGAACAGTAGGTTGTATTAGTGAGAGGAACAGTAGGTTTTATTAGTGAGAGGAACAGTAGGTTTTATTAGTGAGAGGAACAGTAGGTTTTATTAGTGAGAGGAACAGTAGGTTGTATTAGTGAGAGGAACAGTAGGTTGTATTAGTGAGAGGAACAGTAGGTTTTATTAGGAGGAACAGTAAGTTGTATTAGTGAGAGGAACAGTAGGTTTTATTAGGAGGAACAGTAAGTTTTATTAGTGAGAGGAACAGTAGGTTGTATTAGTGAGAGGAACAGTAGGTTGTATTAGTGAGAGGAACAGTAGGTTGTATTAGTGAGAGGAACAGTAGGTTTTATTAGGAGGAACAGTAGGTTGTATTAGTGAGAGGAACAGTAGGTTGTATTAGTGAGAGGAACAGTAGGTTGTATTAGTGAAAGGAACAGTAGGTTGTATTCGTGAGAGGAACAGTAGGTTTTAGTAGTGAGAGGAACAGTAGGTTTCATTAGGAGGAACAGTAGGTTTTATTAGTGAGAGGAACAAACATAACTAATTGTAACTCATTCAACATGACAGAGATAAAAACAGAAGACTTAGATGACACAGTGTGTGGTTATGTATGGAGCACAGTGTGTGGTTATGTGTGGAACACAGTGTGTGGTTATGTGTGGATCACAGTGTGTGGTTATGTATGGAACACAGTGTGTGGTTATGTATGGAACACAGTGTGTGGTTATGTATGGAACACAGTGTGTGGTTATGTATGGAACACAGTGTGTGGTTATGTATGGAACAGAGTGTGTGGTTATGTATGGAACACAGTGTGTGGTTATGTGTGGAACACAGTGTGTGGTTATGTGTGGAAGACCTAGATGACACAGTGTGTGGTTATGTATGGAACACAGTGTGTGGTTATGTAGGG
The DNA here is from genome assembly GCF_021184085.1 of Oncorhynchus gorbuscha. Lineage (NCBI taxonomy): Eukaryota > Metazoa > Chordata > Actinopteri > Salmoniformes > Salmonidae > Oncorhynchus > Oncorhynchus gorbuscha. Next base: position 98,408,337 of record NC_060185.1, on the reverse strand, counting down.
AACACAGTGTGTGGTTATGTAGGGAACACAGTGTGTGGTTATGTATGGAACACAGTGTGTGGTTATGTATGGAACACAGTGTGTGGTTATGTATGGAACACAGTGTGTGGTTATGTGTGGAACACAGTGTGTGGTTATGTATGGAACACAGTGTGTGGTTATGTGTGTGTGGTTATGTGGTGTGGTTAAACACAGTGTGTGGTTATGTATGGAACACAGTGTGTGGTTATGTGTGGAACACAGTGTGTTATGGGAACACAGTTATGTATGGAACACAGAGTGTGTGGTTATGTATGGAACACAGTGTGTGGTTATGTATGGAACACAGTGTGTGGTTATGTGTGGAACACAGTGTGTGGTTATGTATGGAACACAGTGTGTGGTTATGTGTGGAACACAGTGTGTGGTTATGTATGGAACACAGTGTGTGTTTATGTATGGAACACAGTGTGTGGTTATGTGTGGAACACAGTGTGTGGTTATGTATGGAACACAGTGTGTGGTTATGTGTGGAACACAGTGTGTGGTTATGTATGGAACAGAGTGTGTGGTTATGTATGGAACACAGTGTGTGGTTATGTATGGAACACAGTGTGTGGTTATGTGCGGAACACAGTGTGTGGTTATGTATGGAACACAGTGTGTGGTTATGTGTGGCTGTGTTGTGATCGAAGGTGTTGTGTGTGTTTTTGGTGTCTGGTAAAGTGTAGGCGTTAAGTGTTCTTTGAAAGGAAAAGGTTGTATATATTCCCAGAACCTTTGTGTGTCTGTGAGCACAGTTTGTGAGAGAGAGCCTTCAATTTTGTGCAGATTTTGGGATATGCATTTTAAAAGAAGTTATACATCAAATGTATATGTTTATTGTCTTATAATGATGGAACTACATTTTAAAATAAATTGTACATCTAACGTATTTTTTTTATTGTCCTACCATGATGGAACGGTCCACAACCCTATGCCTTAGACACTCGCCTGAACGACCCAGACACTAGATAGAAGTCCTTATCAGTTTTGTGGGCCTGCTGTAAGCTGCCGAAATGCAGCCAAAACAGAAAGATGAATGCGGTCAGAGACATACTAGAGCAGCACCGCCTGGCAGGGTTGGTCCTACATAGCCAGAGGACCCTGATAATATACAAGGAAATTCTCAAAGCTGCTAATGAAAACCTTGACGACCTTGTACCGAGCCGGTGGGGATTCCGGCGGGGTGCCCCCACCCAGGTAGTGGCAGAACTGGCAACACTAGCTGCAGTAACCAATCGGGGAGGGGGTCACACTAGGACAATCAGAGAGGGGTCAAATTATTGTGGCCCTGGTGGCACAAAATGATTAAAAGGTCTGACTGCACAATGATGCTTGGGAAAATGGTCACAACGGGGGACCAGCGTGTGTGTGTTTCAGGGGAACGGGGTGGATCTGATCTCCAACACCTACTGGACTGGACAATGGTTAATCAAATCTCAAATGTTTGCCAAGTCTTGCTCAATCTTGCCTCCTTTTTCAAACAGCTGTAACTGTATATGCAGTCATAAATCAGGTCCTTTCTTGAGTTGGGCTCTGGGATGTAACAACCTTTGAGCATCTGAGCTTATGGTTAAGTGTGGGGAAAGCTGGTGCCCTCAGAGGGTGGCTGGTGATCTCAGAGGGAGGCTGGTGTGTTCTCAGAGGGAGGCTGGTGTTCTCAGAGGGAGGCTGGTGTTCTCAGAGGGAGGCTGGTGTTCTCAGAGGGAGGCTGGTGATCTCAGAGGGAGGCTGGTGATCTCAGGGGAGGCTGGTGATCTCAGAGGGAGGCTGGTGTTCTCAGAGGGAGGCGGGTGTTCTCAGAGGGAGGCGGGTGTTCTCAGAGGGAGGCTGGTGCCCTCAGAGGGAGGCTGGTGCCCTCAGAGGGAGGCTGGTGCCCTCAGAGGGAGGCTGGTGCCCTCAGAGGGAGGCTGGTGTTCTCAGAGGGAGGCTGGTGTTCTCAGAGGGAGGCTGGTGTTCTCAGAGGGAGGCTGGTGCCCCCAGAGGGAGGCTGGTGCCCTCAGAGGGAGGCTGGTGATCTCAGAGGGAGGCTGGTGTTCTCAGAGGGAGGCTGGTGTTCTCAGAGGGAGGCTGGTGTTCTCAGAGGGAGGCTGGTGCCCTCAGAGGGAGGCTGGTGATCTCAGAGGGAGGCTGGTGATCTCAGAGGGAGGCTGGTGTTCTCAGAGGGAGGCTGGTGATCTCAGAGGGAGGCTGGTGTTCTCAGAGGGAGGCTGGTGTTCTCAGAGGGAGGCTAATGCCCTCAGAGGGAGGCTGGTGCCCTCAGAGGGAGGCTGGTGCCCTCAGAGGGAGGCCGGTGATCTCAGTGGGAGGCCGGTGTTGTCAGTGGGAGGCCGGTGTTGTCAGTGGGAGGCCGGTGTTCTCAGAGGGAGGCTGGTGTTCTCAGAGGGAGGCTGGTGCCCTCAGAGGGAGGCTGGTGCCCTCAGAGGGAGGCTGGTGCCCTCAGAGGGAGGCCGGTGATCTCAGTGGGAGGCCGGTGTTGTCAGTGGGAGGCCGGTGTTGTCAGTGGGAGGCCGGTGTTGTCAGAGGGAGGCCGGTGTTCTCAGAGGGAGGCTGGTGTTCTCAGAGGCCGGTGTTCTCAGAGGGAGGGTGGTGAACTCAGAGGCTGGTGTTTACAGTGGCTGGTGAACTCAAAGGGAGGCTGGTGAACTCAAAGGGAGGCTGGTGAACTCAAAGGGAGGCTGGTGAACTCAAAGGGAGGCTGGTGAACTCAAAGGGAGGCTGGTGAACTCAAAGGGAGGCTGGTGAACTCAAAGGGAGGCTGGTGTTCTCAGAGGGAGGCCAGTGTTCTCAGAGGGAGGCCGGTGTTCACAGTGGCTGGTTAACTCAAAGGGAGGCTGGTGAACTCAAAGGGAGGCTGGTGAACTCCGAGGGAGGCTGGTGATCTCAGAGGGAGACTGGTTTCACATTAGTTTAATTTTATTTTTATATATTCATTTTTATTCAGATTTTTATGGTTAACCACGTGACAAGGATTTTTAGAAACACACTATTATTGAAATGTAACTTCCACAGAAATGCTCATGAAAAAATCCTAACGGGCACACAGATAGGTAGAAACGGGAGGATAAATTGTAAGCTTCCCAAATTGAAACTCAAGCTTATAGCCTTTACTACTAGAAAGAGACATGTCTACATGTAAATCAATTCCACAAGGAGTAGAAATGTACGTACATACACCTTATGGAACAGCAAGGCCTGGGAAGAGACACACACAGGCACGGACACACAAACACATGGATTTTGTATTGTAGATATGGAATCTGGTAGTGGCCTGTGGGAACACACTTAATGTGTCATGAAACATAATGGCATGTAATATTTTAAATTGTAAATAACTGAATTTAATTTAGCTGGACCCGAGGAAGAGTAGCTGCTGCCTTGGGCAGGAACTAATGGGGATCCATAATAAACACCAGGAAGAGTAGCTGCTGCCTTGGGCAGGAACTAATGGGGATCCATAATAAACCCCAGGAAGAGTAGCTGCTGCCTTGGCAGGAACTAATGGGGATCCATAATAAACACCAGGAAGAGTAGCTGCTGCCTTGGCAGGTACTAATGGGGATCCATAATAAACCCCAGGAAGAGTAGCTGCTGCCTTGGCAATAACTAATGGAGATCCATAATAAACCCCAGGAAGAGTAGCTGCTGCCTTGGCAGGAACTAATGGGGATCCATAATAAACCCCAGGAAGAGTAGCTGCTGCCTTGGCAGGAACTAATGGGGATCCATAATAAACCCACGAAGAGTAGCTGCTGCCTTGGCAATAACTAATGGAGATCCATAATAAACCCCAGGAAGAGTAGCTGCTGCCTTGACAGGAACTAATGGGGATCCATAATAAACCCCAGGAAGAGTAGCTGCTGCCTTGGCAGGAACTAATGGAGATCCATAATAAACCTCAGGAAGAGTAGCTGCTGTCTTGGCAGGAACTAATGGGGATCCATAATAAACACCAGGAAGAGTAGCTGCTGTCTTGGCAGGAACTAATGGGGATCCATAATAAACCCCAGGAAGAGTAGCTGCTGCCTTGACAGGATCTAATGGGGATCCATAATAAACACCAGGAAGAGTAGCTGCTGTCTTGGCAGGAACTAATGGGAATCCATAATAAACCCCAGGAAGAGTAGCTGCTGTCTTGGCAGGAACTAATGGGGATCCATAATAAACACCAGGAAGAGTAGCTGCTGTCTTGGCAGGAACTAATGGGGATCCATAATAAACACCAGGAAGATTAGCTGCTGTCTTGGCAGGAACTAATGGGGATCCATAATAAACACCAGGAAGAGTAGCTGCTGTCTTGGCAGGAACTAATGGGGATCCATAATAAACCCCAGGAAGAGTAGCTGCTGTCTTGGCAGGAACTAATGGAGATCCATAATAAATACCAATACAAAACAACACAAATCCCTGGGCCTGTCTGTGTGCCAGCCAGACACACCTCACGTACCAATCAGGAAGTGCTGAGTACACACACACACACACACACACACACACACACACACACACACACACACACACACACACACACACACACACACACACACACACACACACACACACACACACACACACACACACACACACACACACACCATGAGTAATACAGTAGGGACGAGACAGATTGTTCAGAGCCAGACTGTGTGATCTATTTAGTCAAGGAGTCTAGTCTGTTATAAAGGAGAACTAGATGCTCTCAGCTAATTGGCTGGTGGCGATAATGTAACATAACAGGATTTCTTTAGCGGGGATCCTTCATAAATAAAATGAAATACAAATCAAATGGAGATCCCGTGAAAATAGCGTGCCCCCAATTCCCACACAACTGATTCGTTCTGGGGCTAGAGGACTATTTTTATACTCATTTTGACAGAGAGGAAATATAGCCCATTTTCAGTGTGGCCTTCCAGACCTCGTTGAATACTGAATGCGGCCCTCCAGACCTCGTTGAATACTGAATGCCCCCCCCCTCTCC